>NW_027643779.1:127500-157500 GCF_032717465.1 Coenobita brevimanus | reverse complement strand
TTTTCCTGCCGGCTTCGGCAGGAGGGTTTGGAGGGCGGGGGAGAGCCTTCTTCTTTGCTATCCTTATATCATTCTAGTAGTTCAGTTACTCTTCTAGGAGCTGCCTAGCATGGGCCAACCGGCCTACTGCAGTTATCCTCTCTTCTTATGTTCTCTCTCTCTCTCTCTCTCATTATTTCTGTCTTGTCATTCTATCTTTTAGCATTGTGTTTGCCTCCTCCCCCTCCTCTCTCTCTCTCTCTCTCTCTCTCTCTCTCTCTCTTTCTGTCCTTCATATCATACATCTCCACATGTCTCCACTTTGGCACTAAGACCCACCGTCCATACTGAATACACAAAGGAGTACAAAGGAAAGCAAACAGCAACAGACCTTATCGTCCTTTCGAGGCTGTTTGTTACAGAATAGACTATGACTACGAGATCTAACTCTACATGCTGAAGGGTAAAGATAGTAAAGCAAGAAGGTTCACCCCGCCTCCAAACCCTCCAGTTAAAACTGGCAGGAAAAAGTGAGAAAAACCACCAAGTAGCATGGAATAACTGATATGGAAATTTCATAGGAAAGACTGAAAAGGAAAAGTTACATCTATAATACTGTATCAATTTCATCTATAAGGTACCACGCTAGGGCTGTCTCATACAGGACCGGTGTATTGGTATTAGCGGGGGTATTTTACTGTTAGGAAGCTTCCTAACACCTCTTCCTGACCGATTTATTTCTGCTTCTGCTCCGTTACTATATTCTACTCATGCAATCGATGACGATATGAAGACATAGGAAGCCAACCAGGGGATAGTAATGAGTCGTTTGGAGAATAAATCGGTAAGGAGGAGGGAAAAACACTGTTGGGAGGAGACTGGTATGTAGGGAGAGTACGGTTTATATAGGGTCACACACACACACACACACATACACACACACACACACACAGACACACACACACACACACACACACACACACAACCCCCACCCCGTCGCTCCGGAGGACGTACATGCATGCATTCAGACATATTTATACATACAGTATATACATGCATCATATATATATATATATATATATATATATATATATATATATATATATATATATGTGTGTGTGTGTGTGTGTGTGTGTGTGTGTGTGTGGAATTATTATCATGACTATTTCATGGCGAGGTGTTCAGGAAGTTAGCCAAAGAAACCTTGATGGACTCTGAAAGAACAATAATGGCCCCCAGTCCCGTGCAGCCCTTAAATGGGCAGGGGGTGCTAAGAATCTCACGGTTGCCTCAGTTACAATCTAATTCCTTTGTCAATGCAAAAAATACAATTAAAATTGGTAACTGGAATGTGAGAACGCTAAATCATGACGGTAAAATCGATGAGTTAGTGAAGGTTTTTCAAAATTACGGACTTGATATTTGTGCTCTGACAGAAACTAGATTAACTGGAGTCGATAAGTTGGATTTGGAGGATGGTATACGTTTACTGATATCTGGCCGACAGGATGGAATGCATTATCAGGGAGTAGGATTGTTGCTGGGTTGTAAGGCAAATAAGGCTTTATGTGAGTGGGATCCTATAGATGAGCGATTGCTATACGCACGGTTTAAATCAAATCATGGCAACATCAGTCTGTTTGTGTGTTATGCACCTACTAATGATGCACTCGATGAAAGGAAAGACACATTTTATGAAAAGTTGCAAGAAGGAGTAGGAAGGGTACCTAGACATGATGTTTTGATCTGCGTTGGAGACTTTAATGCAGTAATGGGCTGTTCAAATGAGGGATTTGAGGCATGTATGAGTAAGATGGGAGTTGGTAGTAGGATGAGTGAAAACGGAGTGAGGTTTGGAAGCTTCTGTCTAGCAAATGACTTAGTCATCGGGGCACACTCTTTCAGCATTGCAATATACACAAGACAACTTGGGTGTCGCCGTGTGGAAAATATAAAAATCAGATTGATCACATCGCTATCAGTAGGAGGCATAGAAGTTCTCTGCTAGATGTTCATGTTAAACGGGGAGTGGATATTGGTAGTGACCATCAACTCAGCATTGCAAAAATAAGGTTTAAACTTAAAAATCAGAAGAAGGAAAAATCTGGTGTTGGTAGATACGATATTGTTAAGCTTAGAAGGGAAGGAGAAGAAAAGGAGGAATTCAGATTAGAATGCAGAAATAGGTTTTTGGTGTTGGAAACGTTGGAAGAGGGGGAGAGAAGTGTAGATGAGATGTGGGAGGATGTGAACAAAGTTTTGCATGAGACTGCTGAATGTACGATTGGAAGGAGACATAGATTCAGGAGAAAGAAATGGATATCAGAGGAAACGTGGGATATGATAAAAAAGAGAGGTGAGGCTAAATTGAGGAGTGAGATGCAATGCGTTGATGAACGAGAGATTGAATTAGCAAGAGCTGCGTACTGGAGTTTGAATTCAGAAGTAAGAAAGTTAGCTAGGAGAGATAAAAGAAGATGTGTGGATGAAAAGGTTGCAGAGACTGAAATCTTAATAAACAAAAATGATGGACAGAGTCAAAGAATAGCATATGAATCGATTAGAGAACTGAGTGGTAATGCAGGTAAACGCAAGGAAATACCAGTTAGAGACAGGGAAGGAAATTTATTGACCAAAGATGGAGATATTAAAAATAGATGGAAAGAGCATTTTGAGACAGTTCTTAATAGACCAATACCACCAGAAGAGGATATACCGTCTGCTCAGGAAGATGTAAATATAGAAACAGGAGAGTTGAGGCTTGCAGAAGTGGAGAAAGCAGTAAAACAGTTAAAGAATAACAAGGCACCAGGGGAGGATGGTTTATTTCCGGAAATGTTTAAAGTGGAGGGGGATAGATTAATAATGATCTTGACCAAGCTATTCAATAAGATATGGGTGACGGGGTTACTACCATCAGTTTGGAAGAATGGTGTAATTGTTAAAATTCCGAAGAAGGAGACCTGAGTGAATGTGGTAATTGGAGGGGAATCTCTTTGTCACCGATAGCTTTGAAAGTTTTCAGTAGAGTGTTGTTAAATAGGTTGGAGCCAGTGGTTGAGGGTATTCTGAGGGATGAACAGGCTGGTTTTAGAAAGGGACGTGGTTGCAATGATCATATCTTTATAGTTAGGCATTTGATGCAGCAAGTTAATGAAATGAGAGTACCGTTAAGTCTTTGTTTTGTTGATTTTGAAAAGGCTTTTGATAGTGTTTCGAGAGAGACTATGGGGAAGATCATGAGACATTATGGAATACCAGAGGAGTTTGTGAGGGTCATTATGAACATGCATGGGGACACATTTTGTAAAGTGATGGTTGATGGTTGTCTGAGTGATTCGTTTGAAGTCAAGTCCGGAGTAATTCAAGGTGGTGTTCTATCGCCTTTATTATTTATATTGGTCATTGATTACATTATGAAACGCGTTGGAACAGAAACCGGTGCAGGTATACTTTGGGGAGAGAACAGGAAACTTTTGGATTTAGATTATGCAGATGATATAGTTTTGATTTGTGATGGGCCAGAAGAGATGCAGAGAGTGTTGGACTGTTTGGTGAGTGAAGGTCGCAAGGTGGGTTTGGTTATTAATTGTGGAAAAACTGAAATAATCAATATGAATATGGAAAATGCGCAGGAATGTGTAATTGGAGGTATGGTTGTAAAGCAAGTTGATAGGTTTAAATATTTAGGTACTTATTTAGCCAAGGATGGTTCTTTGAACTTTGAATTCGAGGAAAGGTTAAAGAAGGCTAATCAGGCAATGGGAATGCTTAAAAATATTTGGAATAATAACAATTTTTCTGTTCATACAAAAATCAAACTTTATAAGGTAATGGTTAGGAGTATCTTAATTTATGGACACGAGTCTTGGTACAGCACAGTGACTATGGAAAATAAGTTCTTGGTGTTTGAAAATAAAGCACTTAGAAGAATATTAGGAGTTAAGTGGTGGGAAAGGATACCAAATAGTAGAATTAGAGAAATAACGGGAGTGCAGCCGATCGATGAATATGTTAGATTCTCACGATGGAAGTGGCTAGGACATGTGTATAGGAGACAGGGAATAGTACGAGGTACACCAGGGTGGGTGGCACTTGGTAGGAGAGGTAGAGGAAGGCCAAAAGAGACGTGGGTGAGGACAATGAGACGGGAAGCTGGAGATGAGTGTTGGGGAGATCTTGAGGAGTTAGCACAAGATAGGATGTGGTGGTGTGAGTTCATCGAGGCCCTATGCATCCCCGAGGGTGCCACAGGAAATGATTGATTGATTGATTGATATATATATATATATATATATATATATATATATATATATATATATATATATATATATATATATTTTTTTTTCTATGATGTCCTGGTAGTGAAGGAGTGAGGGTGTGATATGCATGATAAATTCAGTAACAAAGAGGTGTCAGGGAACTTCGTCCATCCACAAGACTGTAACAGTTATACTGTTAAAAGCCAATCTCCTTTTACCTTATCTAGGTGTAGGTATGCGAGGCTAGGCTACCGCAGGCCAGTACATCAATGGTATATGACCAGCCAGCTTCCCCCTGATGACATCACATGATCAATAACCTCCAGTCATCTCTTGAGGATCGAACCTACTGTACTCAAGAGCATCACTCCAAAAACTGGGGCGTTCTAACCACTACGCCATCAAGAAATACATCACTGTGAAAAGGTGTCAGAGAGCCTTCCAAGTCCACGAGACAAGGCCCATTTACCACACAAATTAGACTGGTAAATATGACATGTCAGGAGCCTCCTAAAAGCCACAACTGTCCGTCCCAGTATCATGGACCCACCACCTCACCAGGGTCCAGTCATGGGACAATTTGGCCCGACATATTATTAGCTCCTAAAGTCGACTGGGAAAGAGGGGGGAGAGTTTTCAATTTATATGCAAAGTTTTGTAATCATTTCTGTTCGAACTGGAGGCTGGTGGGGGCGATGGGCGGCTTGAAGTTAGGTTCACAGGAAACTTAGCTAATTATTAGTGACACCAAAGGCCTAGGAACAGTAAAACATGATTTTCTACATAATAAGCCTCGTGCAATCAACAGGGAAAAATCTGAGTCTTTTTTTTTTTTTTTAATGTGGAGAGGATGGAGAATGAAAGACAGGCTAGAGAAGTGTAAGTGAAGAGTTAGAGGGATAGGGGGAGAGGGAGAGCATGGATGAGATGGGATGGAATGAAGGGATATATGAGATAGTCGGTGTGGGCTGGAAGGAGGGCAGCCAAATGACAGAGGACAGGGCTACATGGAGGTGATTAAGTTTGCCTGTAACAACCTCTTACAGAATTAAGGCGTCTGACTAAAGAGAGAGATAGGGAGGTAGATAGACTGACAGATAGATAGATAAAGTAGATAGATAGGTAGGTAGGTAGGTAGATAGAAAAGTAGATAGATAGGTAATGGATGAGGTAGATAGATAGATAAAGACAGATAGATTTTTCTTATCACCACCATATAATCTTAATCATCTCGTGGAATAATCACGATCACCAGTGTATGATAATCCTAGCTCAGTGTATTACAACTTCCTCTCCATCATCCGGGGTTTCCACCATAAAGGAAAAGCCTGTTTAATCATTTCCTTAAAGTCTAAGTTAAAGTCATACTCACTGATGGGCCTCGCGGTGATGTTAGCCCCTTCACTATCCTCATTTTACTATAACTTGGCCTAAACTTACCATCTCTCCATTTTGAATGCTGAGTTGTGACAATCGATTAGGACTGGAATATGATGCTAGTTAAGAAAAGTGCTATGCAGAGCTACGTGATAGAAGCTCCATAAAGACGAAAATCTGGGTCAGGTTAAGAGCTATAGTCAGCTTACTCACGGTGATTGTATCTTTAGGGCTGGTGGGCCGGTGGCTTTTCCTTGGTGTGCGTGTCAGCCTTCTTACATTGCACTCGTGGATGTTTGGTAATCTGTTATGCTGTATGAGACTGGCCAGGAGCAGAGGATGGAGAATTAGAAGCTGACTAGAAGAGTGTATGTGAGTTAGGTTGAGGGAGGGGACAAGGAGATCAAGGGTGAGATGGAGTGGAGAGAGAAATGAGGGAAGAGGGATGAGATGGAGGGATAGAGTGGAGAAATAACTGAGGGAAGGGGGCATGACTTAGAGGGGGGACAACTAAATGACAAAGGACAGCGCGACGTGGTGGTGATTTGTCTGTGACCTCCCTTTAAGGTCTTCCACATACTTTGACTTTGCAAACGCCAGATCTATCAATGACAACTCTCTCAACGCCGACTCATCGCTGACCTGCAGACGCTGCCTCAATCAAGGTCAACTGTGCCAACGCCGTATCAGTACAGGGTCTATCAGCATCGCCTCTGCTGCCCTCTTCCGTAGTGCCATACAGCCATTGTCTGGTTTGGTGCTACTTCGTTATTATTCCTTCCGTCCTTCCTCACCCTTCCTGCTTGGTTACGACGGGGAATCGATCGTAAATATATTCAACAAACCCAGCCCTGGTTAGTACAAAGTTAGTATGAGGTGGTGGCATGGAAGAACTAGTCCAAATGGTCTTGAAGGAGATCTGAGCCTGCATACAAGTACCTCACAGAACCGGCTCAGGTAGTTACTGTGAGGGGAACACTTTTAGTCTGATCCCTAACAATGAACCTGCCTAGTATGGTAGCACCTGACTAGTATAGCTTCATTGATCATTGGGATGCTCAAGCTTCTCCACCACGTCAAGGCAGTGTTCCTTTGGAGAAGACCCCCCCCCCCTCCTTCCAAAACACAAACATTCCAAAAAAATCCAAAGATAATTCCAAAATTTTGTAAGAAAGAAAGATCTTGAAAAAGAGTCAATTATAAGTCCGGCAAATAACCATTGCTGTCTCTCTTGTGTGCATTCCAGCTCTCCTGATCAATTCTCTCATTTTGAGCCCCAGTACCAGATCTTTTTCTTATCACACTTTCCCATTCCAACCTTCTGCTTGGTCCAGTCGCCCTTCTTGGGGTTCATCATCCACTCAATCTCCTCCCCGGCCTTCTTCACCGCATCGTCTGTAATGCCCCAGATCATAAAAGGCCGATCCGTTTCCCATGGCACGGTGATCTTGACCCCATACACCCTCTGGAGCGCCTGAATCCTTTGACCACCTTTGCCTATTATGCGGCCTCGGAGGTCCTCTGCTACATCCACCATCCTCACTGTCCTATATTTTATTTTCTCAGGGGCGATTCGTGTCTCCTCCATTTGGACTGCAAGCTCTTCCATCCTGGAGGCCTTTGTCCTTTACGAGAGTGAGAAAATAAGTGCGAGAGAAGTATGCCAAATGACTGTGTTGATCCGTGCACTTATATGCAGGGGTGTTCTAGGCGAAGATTTTGTTTTACAGCTCAAGAACTGGTACTTTGCTATACAAAGCAAGTGAACAGCAAAGTAACTCCTTCTAAAACTTGGCACAAGAGAACAAGGTTTGCGTGTGGTGCCGCTTTTCTTAAGTTCCCAGTTTAGAGGCATCTTGGAATAGGGTCGCAACTAATTACAGCCCGGCTGATCTTTTTGTTTCCTGAAGTATGGGAATAATATTGCATGATGAACAAAAATATGTACCTTATAATAATAATAATAATAATAATAATAATAATGATAACAATACTATCTGATGACGGTGTTGTTGAGGGACCAATATTAATAGGTACTTTTTGTGTCCTGTTACATAAGCTTCCTGCAGCTCCTTGCCTATCCCTCGAAAGAAGGATAGTGGACAGGTTAATGATTTTATATATATATATATTATATATATATTATATATATATATATATATATATATATATATATTTTTTTTTTTTTTTAAGTCCGTTCCCTGAGGCCCAGGTGTCCCACGAACCGCACATGTTCACACGTTACCACTTCGACACAAATACCTACTGTTAGTATGGCATACGTGCTGCGGCTGTCTCATTCGGAACTGGTGTAATGGTATTAGCGGGGGTGGTTGGTCCAGTGAGTGTTGTGGCAGATCAGCAAAATATGCTTTAATGGAATTCAGATCACCCAACGGTGCCCTGCCTCAGCCTAGGATTTCACTCTCGTCTTTTTGGACCGTAGACCACATCACAAAGTATATACTGGCCATGAAAACTACCAAGTTACATACCTACCAAGAGAAACGCAGAGCTGCATGCCTGTGGTATAGCTTCATTAGGTTCAGGGGTGGCGCATCTACCAGTCTATTGCCAGACGCCTCAGTCCCGTACGGGGGTGGCCACAAACAAATCGCCTCCACCTCCCTCTGTTCTCGGCCATTTGGCTGCTCTTCCTCTAACTCAAACCCCCCTCCCTCATCTCTCTCTCCACTCCATCCCTCCATTCTTGATCCCTTCATCCTCTCTACCCCCACGGCACTCACACTTATCTGGTCAATCTCTGATTCTACATCCTCTTTCAAGCAAATAGACAAAAACACTTTTCATACACCTCCTGGTATATTAAATTGTATATGGGGTTCTAATGGGAAGCTGACACAGCAGAGTTAAATGAACCTAACTTTTTCAGCCTCAAAAAAAAAAAAAAGTAATGTGTTGTTTTGCATTTTCCGGCGGCATTAGAGTGGATCTTCACTACGACAACTCCGGGGTAAATGCTTGGCCCAGTACATTTTAAACAAGGAGGTGGGGAGGGGGATGCTACAGCTCCTTGCTCCGTCTGCTGTTGTGTGTATATTAAGTTGGGTTAGGGTAGGGTAGGTCATTTAATCGTTGGTGTCAAGTGATGCAGCTTTTCTTAATGTTGGCCACGACACTTACCAATGAACGTAACATGGAAAAAATGAAAAAGCCGAAGAAACTAATGATACAAAAGTGGTCTTCAGCAGCTTAAGTACATAACCATCAATTTTCCTCATTAAAACTTGTGGAAATGAGGTGGAACTAGGCTTACCCTTGAACAGAAATTAAATTGCATTGGAATATTATTGCCCAGATTTCTTGCAATGTTTTTTTTTTTTTTTTTTTTTTTTTAAGCCACGTATCCACAAATGATCTTCATCATTTCAAAGTTTGTTTATTTTATTTTACTTCATTTAAGATCAGCAGAAAAGTGTCACTGAGATGCAGCAAAGAAAAAAAAAATTCTTAAGCATTATATCTTTACTATACCATTAGAAACGTAGGGACCTGAGGCTAGGCTGCTCAGTTCAGCCAGCTTACACAAGGAAAATAAGAACATAATTTTAGAAACACTCAATCTTCGTCAAAAGCTGACCACTTCTGTCTGAGTAACAGCCATAATGAAGACAGGACATGACGTTGACGACAATGCCTGGTAATTAAGGCAGGTGTTAGTTTTGCAGGTATATCCCATGCTGGTATTTCAACCAGCATGGGATATACCTGCAACACTAACACCTGCCTTAATTACCAGGCATTGTCGGCAACGTCATGTCCTGTCAGTGTATATATTTACGGTGCAGAGTTTCATCTACAAACTACACATAGCACACAGTCAAGGGTCAGCATGTACTAAACAAATATACAAGCACCTATGGCTCAGGCAAGTCAATAGTGAACACATCAAATTGACGTACACGGCTTGAAATGCTCCCCCAACTCCATGACTGATGTCGTCTGCTGTCCTGTTATATCCCTATCATGTAACAGAAAACTTAATATCACTATTCAATTTATTTCTAAGACGAAAGTGTAATACTGTCTTCATTATTGTCTTCACTATCGATATCTTCACTATTTTCTTCAGTAACTATCGTATTGGATATCTTCACTATCGTCTTACTGCTTCACTATTTTCACGGTCTTTTTAATTTTTCACCATTATCTTCAATATATATATTTATTTTGAAATACGCTGAATTATTATTTTGAGGGCGCAACCAGCATTTAGTAACAGGGGGAGTCCAAACTTTCTCCCTCTTATTGCCTACTGACTCATCCACTTCATTTTAGCCTAACAAAATATTTTTTTTAGCCTACCAAATGTTTCATAACAACCAAAACTTGATGTAATTTATGTTATTAGGAATTTTCAGGCACGTATTTTTGTTCATCATGCAATATTATTCCCATACTTCAGGAAACAAAAAGATCAGCCTGGCTGTAATTAGTTGCGACCCTATTCCAAGATGCCTCTAAACTGGGAACTTAAGAAAAGCGGCACCACACGCAAACCTTGTTCTCTTGTGCCAAGTTTTAGAAGGAGTTACTTTGCTGTTCACTTGCTTTGTATAGCAAAGTACCAGTTCTTGAGCTGTAAAACAAAACCTTCGCCTAGAACACCCCTGCATATAAGTGCACGGATCAACACAGTCATTTGGCATACTTCTCTCGCACTTATTTTCTCACTCTCGTAAAGGACAAAGGCCTCCAGGATGGAAGAGCTTGCAGTCCAAATGGAGGAGACACGAATCGCCCCTGAGAAAATAAAATATAGGACAGTGAGGATGGTGGATGTACCAGAGGACCTCCGAGGCCGCATAATAGGCAAAGGTGGTCAAAGGATTCAGGCGCTCCAGAGGGTGTATGGGGTCAAGATCACCGTGCCATGGGAAACGGATCGGCCTTTTATGATCTGGGGCGTGACAGACGATGCGGTGAAGAAGGCCGGGGAGGAGATTGAGTGGATGATGAACCCCAAGAAGGGCGACTGGACCAAGCAGAAGGTTGGACTGGGAAAGTGTGATAAGAAAAAGATCTGGTACTGGGGCTCAAAATGAGAGAATTGATCAGGAGAGCTGGAATGCACACAAGAGAGACAGCAATGGTTATTTGCCGGACTTATAATTGACTCTTTTTCAAGATCTTTCATTCTTACAAAATTTTGGAATTCTCTTTGGATTTTTTTGGAATGTTTGTGTTTTGGAAGGAGGGGGGGTGGGGGTCTTCTCCAAAGGAACACTGCCTTGACGTGGTGGAGAAGCTTGAGCATCCCAATGATCAATGAAGCTATACTAGTCAGGTGCTACCATACTAGGCAGGTTCATTGTTAGGGATCAGACTAAAAGTGTTCCCCTCACAGTAACTACCTGAGCCGGTTCTGTGAGGTACTTGTATGCTGGCTCAGATCTCCTTCAAGACCATTTGGACTAGTTCTTCCATGCCACCACCTCATACTAACTTTGTACTAACCAGGGCTGGGTTTGTTGAATATATTTACGATCGATTCCCCGTCGTAACCAAGCAGGAAGGGTGAGGAAGGACGGAAGGAATAATAACGAAGTAGCACCAAACCAGATAATGGCTGTATGGCACTACGGAAGAGGGCAGCAGAGGCGATGCTGATAGACCCTGTACTGATACGGCGTTGGCACAGTTGACATTGATTGAGGCAGCGTCTGCAGGTCAGCGATGAGTCGGCGTTGGCAGAGTCAGCGTTGACAGAGTCAGCGTTGGCAGAGTCGGCGTTGATAGATCTGGCGTTTGCAAAGTCAAAGTATGTGGAAGAGCTTAAAGGGTGGCCATAGACAAATCACCACCACGTCGCGCTGTCCTCTGTCATTTAGTTGTCCCCCCCTCTACGGTAAGTCACACCCCCTTCCCTCAGTTATTTCTCCACTCTATCCCTCCATCTCATCCCTCTTCCCTCATTTATCTCTCCACTCCATCTCACCCTTGATCTCCTTGTCCTCTCCCTCAACCTAACTCACATACACTCTTCTAGTCAGCTTCTAATTCTCCATCCTCTGCTCCTGGCCAGTCTCATACAGCATAACAGATTACCAAACATCCACGAGTGCAATGTAAGAAGGCTGACACGCACACCAAGGAAAAGCCACCAGCCCACCAGCCCTAAAGATACAATCACCGTGAGTAAGCTGACTATAGCTCTTAACCTGGCCCAGATTTTCGTCTTTATGCAGCTTCTATCACGTAGCTCAGCATAGCACTTTATCGTAACTAGCATCATATTCCAGTCCTAATCGATTGTCACAACTCAGCATTCAAAATGGAGAGATGGTAAGTTTAGGCCAAGTTATAGTAAAATGAGGATAGTGAAGGGGCTAACATCACCGCGAGGCCCATCAGTGAGTATGACTTTAACTTAGACTTTAAGGAAATGATTAAACAGGCTTTTCCTTTATGGTGGAAACCCCGGATGATGGAGAGGAAGTTGTAATACACTGAGCTAGGATTATCATACACTGGTGATCGTGATTATTCCACGAGATGATTAAGATTATATGGTGGTGATAAGAAAAATCTATCTGTCTTTATCTATCTATCTACCTCATCCATTACCTATCTATCTACTTTTCTATCTACCTACCTACCTACCTATCTATCTACTTTATCTATCTATCTGTCAGTCTATCTACCTCCCTATGTCTCTCTTTAGTCAGACGCCTTAATTCTGTAAGAGGTTGTTACAGGCAAACTTAATCACCTCCATGTAGCCCTGTCCTCTGTCATTTGGCTGCCCTCCTTCCAGCTCACACCGACTATCTCATATATCCCTTCATTCCATCCCATCTCATCCATGCTCTCCCTCTCCCCCTATCCCTCTAACTCTTCACTAACCTACCGTACACTCTTCTGGCCTGTCATTCATTCCCATACTCTCCACAAAAAATAAATTAAAGACTCAGATTTATGCCTAGCGACTACACGATGCTTATTAGGATAAGTTTGTTTTACTGTCCCATTTCCCCCACCCTGATACGCAACCGTCGAATGTACAGTCCAGAGGTCCCTTTATAGTTCGTCTTCTTGTAGGTAATAGCCGTGAGAGGTTTGTCTTTATCAAAAGTGCCCCTCGACAAGTTTACGGTGTTCTAGTTATTATTATTATTATTATTATTATTGTTATTATGACTATTATCATTATCATTGTTATTATTATATGTCGTCTTCATCCCTGCTTTATACTTACTCGTCCCAACCTGCTCACACCTAGAGCCGGTGAAGGTCACTGATCTTGCTCATGTCACCTTAGGTCATAAGTCCACCATGTTTGGTGGCTTTAGCTTTAATCTTTTATGGAAAATTAGGTGACATCAGGAATACCCGGGGAAATTCTAACACTTAACTCTAGGCAATCTCGGAGGATATTCATCCAATTAAGATCATACTCCTTTCAGGTATGCTCCCCGGCAAGGGACAAATGCTATAAAAATTTCAGCTTTCTTACTTAAGTGGTTTCAGAGATAGAGTCAACAATCTGGTTTTACTATGTTCCGGATAATAAGTAATTTCCGTACAATTCCGCCAGATGAAGCAGCCAGCTGGGGGATTCAGCTGACAAAGTTTGAAGGCTCTAGGCTAAATAGGCTCCGAGTAATGGCCATTTACTTTTTAAAAGGAAAGTAATAATAATAATAAGGATGTTGACAAAAACAATAAAACTTCCCACAGGGATGTGGGAAATTTTACTAATAATAATAACGTCCACCAACTCAACCCCACCACTTGGCCACGCCTGCCAGACGACCTACTTGTACTGTCAGGTCCGGAAATCCTGCACACCTGCCATCAACACCCTCACCACCACCACAGCACCTCAGGGCACCTGGGTACAAAGGCTTCATACAGTGGACTCTGTTCTGAGTGACACAGGAGGCTTCATGGCATCTCTTACTACGATTATTTTCATCTGGCGGAACTGGGCTATACTCACAACTTGAATACTTAGTTATGGTCGCATGAAATTTAGTGAGCTTTTGTTTTGAAGTAGGAATAAGTCACCTTGCTTACCCGTCTCATCGACTCACTAGGCTGACTACACATGGCCATCAAATGTGCTGAAGGAGGCTAGGGATCTTTATCAGGTGAAAACAAATCGACTATAGTGATTTATTTAGCATACTAGACCTTGAGATTCCCTTCTATGTTATGTAGGTATAGGAGGCTTTATAACTCATCTTCCTTCGTGATATATTTAGCACATTTCACTTCAACACTTCTTTGCATGTTATATATATCTTGTTAATGTCACCACACTTTGCATCAGAAACACCAGAGCATATTAAGGTAATGTGCAGAATTAATCGCTAAGGAGGAGGTGTTAAGAAATCTCCACAGTCACTGAAAATATGCTTATTGGCCTTAAAAAAAATTATATTACTCTGTAAATTTTTGAAAGCGGATGAAATATCAAAAATATTCTCCAGTATTCTCTTATTTACGTGTATGCCTCATGTACATATTAGCACAGGATAAAGATGGATAATTATACAGGAAATACACTGTGCTTAAAGAAACATTAACCTTAAAATAATAATAATAATAAATTCAACTTAAGACTGACCTCTGGTAGTGAAGGGGTTAATGAAGGTTGTATCTAACCCCTCTAGTTCGAAAATACATAATCCTTAGCTGAATAAAATCGTCTGGAGATGGCAATAATAAAATAAATACTGGGTCCTGAAATTATGGGAGTAAATTGATTCAGTAGTATTCATTATTGCTGTATTCACCTTAACCGGGGGTCTTAATTCACACCTATACCGGTTGATGGTCTTATTCATTCACTGCTCTCTCTCTCTCTCTCTCTCATATATTGACAGACTGATATACAGGCAGATAGATAGATAGACAGACTGATAAAAAGGTAGACATAGATAGATATATAGGTAGACGGACAGATAGATAGACAGACAGATAGACAGATAGACAGACAGACAGACAGACAGATACGATCCTGTATGATAAAGTTCTCATATTCTATTACAATGAATTCTCAATCTGTACTTGTTCAATAAAAATAAATGACTGAGAAGGAGGTGTAGAAATGCTTGGCTGAAAGATGGTAAACATGAGTGAGTGGAAATGACAAAATGGCCACGAAACGAAAGGAGACAGGAGTGAGAGAGGGAAGCCTGATGGAGACACTGTTATAAGAGACTGGCGAATGAACGTGGTGGAAAAAAGACCACTGATTATTCCCTTCAGTACATCTTCCTTATTTCCTTCTTACTTTCGAGTTATTTTCCTCAGCTTATAAGACTGTTCAAACTAAAGAGGGCAGCTATAACTCTCACTAACCCTTCCACTGCTAAGAGATTTTCCCAAGCTGAAAAAAAATCGTCTGGCAGTGACAAGAGTAATATCTGGAAGGTGTTGAGCTGATGAAGTGTGAAATGTGGACGATCCGTGGAAGAGCTGGACTAAGTAGGAATATTGATCAAAGTGTGTGTGTGTGTGTAATTCACCGGTTCGGTCAGGATCACTTGATGGTCGTGATCGTCAGCTTTTACCCTCCCGGGTGTGTGTGTGTGTGTGTGTGTGTGTGTGTGTGTGTGTGTGTGTGTGTGTGTGTGTGTGTGTGTGTGTGTGTGTGAGAGAGAGAGAGAGAGAGCACGAATATGACTAGGGCGGTGAAAGTGTATGTTGGAGTGAGTGTGTCTGGTCGAATGACATGTAAAAAGTGGGTTGGAGGGGAAACACTGGAAACAGCTTAGGCCTTTTATTTCTCTAATATTCTTCACTACACAACATCCATCCCCACAGATCTCAAATTTCAAGAGCTATCCCACCACCACCATCATCATCATCATCACCATCATCATCATCACCATAACCATCATCATCATCATCATCAACATCCCCGCCTGTTCCCGTTGTCTGCCTCTTCCTCTCACTCCATCACCAAGTTGCCACTCATCATCATCATCATCATCATCATCATCATCACTCTATTTGGAAACGATGCACCACATACCTAATGCAGTAAGATTAGCTACACATCCAGTCACTCTATTATTAAGTTTTCGTTGTCTTTATACGCCATGTCTGTTTCAACAACGACTGCCACTCAACCTAACATCATTATTTGAAGATATTACGTGAAAATTATCCTGAGAGAGAGAGAGAGAGAGAGAGAGAGAGAGAGAGAGAGAGAGAGAGAGAGAGATACACTGTGAAGAGATAGTGGAGAGGGGAAGGAAATGGGAGTTCACTGAGGGTACACCACTATATACATATACACATATATATGTATGTATGAATGTATGTAAGTATGCACGTATGTATGTATATATGTGTATGTATGTTTTTCTATGCAAGGAAGAAGGAACCAAAGGCCAGACACCCGCAAGATTGTTCCCTCCAAGAAAAAACAGAAAACAGTACGATAACAAAAAGCTAAATTCAAGATCATGTATGTATGTATATGTGCATGTATGTATATGTAAGTGTACGTATGTATGTGTGTATGTATGTATGTATGTATTTACTGTTGCGGACTGTAGTGTCGGTCCACTGCCTTCCGATAATGAGTAAGACAGTGAACAATACCTTTTGAAACTAACTGATGTCATCCTCGAATCCCAGCAAACTTTTCAGAACATTGTGTAAGACTTCCGTAATTCTTCGACCAAAATGTGAGGCGATATTCCTGCCCGCATCTGTACCTACGCAGGCTACACGTACATTATTATTTATTTATGTATTTTGGATTAAAAGACCAAAATATGTTGCAACGTGCCGCGGAAATTTTCGCTAACTAAACCAAAATGCGAAATCTGGTCAGGTCAGGTTAGCGTTGGCGAGGAATTTTCACTTTACGGTTGGTTAGTAAAAACGTCCACAACAACGTACTGTGGAAATTTTCGTTTTTTTAATCCCCCCCACACACATTATAGATAGATAGATAGACAGATAGATAGACTGACATATATATATAGAGAGATAGATACAGACGTAGATATGTTTTTGAAATGGGCACATGTGAGTGAGTCTCAAAGTGGGTGGAGGTGAGATTAAGAAAAAGGCAGAAGAAAATGGGGAAGAAACAAAAGGATATCCATAAGAAATGAGGTTTGGAAACTAAAGAAGACAGGGAACTGACAGGGGATCGTGTCGGCTGGATGAATTAGTACGGAGGAGCCTGTGACGTGGGTTTGCCGTCTATTTCCTAACTTGAGAGTCCACAGATTACCTGGATCAGACAGGTAATGATAGGTACAGGTGAAAAAAGTCCAGAAGTCCAGGTCCGCGATATGCAACCAGGATTTTAGTGGGTTGAATAATAAGCAGATGAGTATAAGGGCTATTGATCAACGCAATCCTCCTAATAATTTCCCTCTATTGTGCTTTCTCTCTCCTTGTGCTCCGGACCCCACCTCACTCCATACACAGGTGGGTAAAAGAGGTCATTACGAGGCTGTTGATTTATGCAGGATATATTTCTCTCTCTCTCTCTCTCTCTCAGCTAGCCACGTCCTCTGCACCACCCCAACCCAGTTGAGCCCTGTGTTGACTCTACTAACGAAATTACCGTTTGCCCAATACAACACACACACACACACACACACACACACACACACACATACACTTAAAATACGTGTGAAGTAACAGAAAATACTCAGAGAACGTTGCTTATCTGGACGATGTATTTACCACACACACACACACACACACACACACACACACACACACACACACACACACACACACACACAAAATGCGTGTGATGTGACAGCAAAAACTCAGAGAACGTTGTTAATTTGGATGATGTATTTTCCACTGTAAGGAAATTGCAAACGTAACAGACAGACAATCACCTTGGACAGAAGATTTGCAAGGTATATGGAGAGAAAGTAAGAAAAATGTAACAGAGATGATAAGACAACTATCCTTAAACTTACGCAAGCAGTCACTTTCCTTAAACTTACGCAAGCAGTCACTTTCCTTAAACATACGCAAGCAGTCACTTTCCTTAAACTTACGCAAGCAGTCACTTTCCTTAAACTTACGCAAGCAGTCACTTTCCTTAAACTTACGCAAGCAGTCACTTTCCTTAAACTTACGCAAGCAGTCACTTTCCTTAAACTTACGCAAGCAGGCACTTTCCTTAAACTTACGCAAGCAGTCACTTTCCTTAAACTTACGCAAGCAGTCACTTTCCTTAAACTTACGCAAGCAGGCACTTTCCTTAAACTTACGCAAGCAGTCACTTTCCTTAAACTTACGCAAACAGTCACTTTCCTTAAACTTACGCAAGCAGTCACTTTCCTTAAACTTACGCAAACAGTCACTTTCCTTAAACTTACGCAAACAGTCACTTTCCTTAAACTTACGCAAACAGTCACTTTCCTTAAACTTACGCAAACAGTCACTTTCCTTAAACTTACGCAAACATCACTTCCTTAAACTTACGCAAGCAGTCACTTTCCTTAAACTTACGCAAGCAGTCACTTTCCTTAAACTTACGCAAGCAGTCACTTTCCTTAAACTTACGCAAGCAGGCACTTTCCTTAAACTTACGCAAGCAGTCACTTTCCTTACACTTACGCAAGCAGTCACTTTCCTTAAACTTACGCAAGCAGTCACCTTCCTTAAACTTACGTAAGCAGTCACTTTCCTTAAACTTACGCAAGCAGTCACTTTCCTTAAACTTACGCAAGCAGGCACTTTCCTTAAACTTACGCAAGCAGACACTTTCCTTAAACTTAAGCAAGCAGTCACTTTCCTTAAACTTACGCAAGCAGGCACTTTCCTTAAACTTACGCAAGCAGTCACTTTCCTTAAACTTACGCAAGCAGGCACTTTCCTTAAACTTACGCAAGCAGTCACTTTCCTTAAACTTACGCAAGCAGTCACTTTCCTTAAACTTACGCAAGCAGTCACTTTCCTTAAACTTACGCAAGCAGGCACTTTCCTTAAACTTACGCAAGCAGGCACTTTCCTTAAACATACGCAAGCAGTCACTTTCCTTAAACTTACGCAAGCAGCCACTTTCCTTAAACTTACGCAAGCAGTCACTTTCCTTAAACTTACGCAAGCAGGCACTTTCCTTAAACTTACGCAAGCAGTCACTTTCCTTAAACTTACGCAAGCAGGCACTTTCCTTAAACTAACGCAGGCAGGCACTTTCCTTAAACATACGCAAGCAGGCACTTTCCTTAAACTTACGCAAGCAGTCACTTTCCTTAAACTTACGCAAGCAGGCACTTTCCTTAAACTTACGCAAGCAGGCACTTTCCTTAAACTTACGCAAGCAGTCACTTTCCTTAAACTTACGCAAGCAGGCACTTTCCTTAAACTTACGCAAGCAGGCACTTTCCTTAAACATACGCAAGCAGTCACTTTCCTTAAACTTACGCAAGCAGGCACTTTCCTTAAACTTACGCAAGCAGTCACTTTCCTTAAACTTACGCAAGCAGGCACTTTCCTTAAACTTACGCAAGCAGTCACTTTCCTTAAACTTACGCAAGCAGGCACTTTCCTTAAACTTACGCAAGCAGGCACTTTCCTTAAACATACGCAAGCAGGCACTTTCCTTAAACTTACGCAAGCAGTCACTTTCCTTAAACTTACGCAAGCAGGCACTTTCCTTAAACATACGCAAGCAGTCACTTTCCTTAAACTTACGCAAGCAGTCACTTTCCTTAAACTTAAGCAAGCAGGCACTTTCCTTAAACTTACGCAAGCAGTCACTTTCCTTAAACTTACGCAAGCAGTCACTTTCCTTAAACTTAAGCAAGCAGGCACTTTCCTTAAACTTACGCAAGCACTCTTAGGCTCTTGTGACTCATCTTCTGTTGGATAAAATCGTCTGGCGTTAAGAAAAAAATATTAATGTTGTCCCGATAGTCAATTTTGATGGTGAAATGATTGAGTCTTCCAGACTTCTATGGAGATGTCCCGATCATGCGAGGGTTAAAAGGAAGAAGTTAACTGACTCTCTCTCTCTCTCTCTCTCTCTCTCTCTCTCTCGTTCTCAAACTTCTGTAATTAGAGATCTAACCTATACAACCACTGTTAAGGTCGGAGCACTTAGAGGGAACTTTTGAGTCTATCCCCCCCCCCTCTCTCTCTCTCTCGTGGAAATCTATCCGTGAAGGGTTTGGAACTTTGGACACGATCTTTATTAACCCTTTCAGTATACCGACTTCTTTTTGGCATCATCAGTCCGAGTGCATTATTTCTTGTTTCCTTCTTCCCTACATGCCAAGACAGAGCGAATGCAAAAGAGGGGATATTGTTGTTGTTGTGACCCGAGGCTCATCTCAAATGTAAACCTAGTGGACTGTAGACTTATATCGTCCTTCTGCAGTCCTTCATCTTCCTTTTGTGGGACAGGGAAGAAGTTGTGGGACATTTCTATAATCACGCAGTGGAGTCGCCTGATTGTATCGATGCCACCACATGAAGGGGTTCCTCTCCAGCAGCGAGGCAGAGAAGACAAACACACTCTACTCTCATCACGGAAAAGTTGTGATAGTTTGATGGAATTAGCCTGCATGCCACGAAACAATGCGCCAAACAGCAGTGGAGGGTAAGAGTGTGGTAACCTGCTGGCACCACTCCATATCTGCTGTAACCGCTTCACTGCTAGGCTGTTTTTTTTTTCTTTTTTGAGTAGCAAGAATACATTAGCACTAGAATATTATACATGTCACGAAGAAATGTTATGGAAAGGATATAGAGCCGTGGTACCGTCTTTCTCTGCCAATGACCTACGTGAAGTAAGCTGCAAAAGGACGAAAATCTGGGCCAGGTGAAAGTAAAAGTAGTATAGAGGTTTGTTTAGAAGTCCTTCCCCACTGCAAAAATAAGTGTTGTTCTCAAGCAGGAAACTTTCTTTTAACGCAAAACTCTACGAGGGGAAAAAATCTATCCAGTGTCGTATTTTCTTTGTATTCTTGTTTCCTCTAGACGACTCAATTTAACTTAAGAAAGATTTGTTTTAGTGAAAGGATAAATGAAGTCTCAGACCCATATTATCGTTGCCTAAGGAAGCACTCTAACACCTCTTCCTAAGCGATTTACTTTGCATAATACACCTTGCTTCCCTCTTCTGTGTTATCATGTCATTTTAATTTCACCATACTCTTCGTAATTCACTCAAAATTATATTAGTCAGTTGTATCCAAAGTAAATCGCTAAGGAAGAATTGCTACGATGCCTCCATAAGGAACGAAAATGTGGCCTTTTAACCCCGCTAGTTAGAAATGTGTTCCTTCAGGTGAACAAATTCTTCTGAAGGTAGCAAGTGAAGTCATGATGGCCTGTGTGTGTGTGTGTGTGTGTGTGTGTGTGTGTGTGTGTGTGTGTGTGTGTGTGTGTGTGTGTGTGTGTGTGTGTGCCCTCAGCGAGAAAGGCAACAGGCGAAAAGAACAGGAAAAGAAGCTAACACAAAAGATATGAGAGAGAGAGAGAGAGAGAGAGAGAGAATATGTCCCTAGGGTCTCCCTCTCTCAATCACGCTTCCATCACCACTGTCACGCCCTTTGTAAACTCTCTCTCTCTCTCTCTCTCTCCTTCCTTCTTTCTTTCTTGAACTACTAGCTGATATCATTCTTCCTCTCTTTCGACTCTCCTGTTTACTTTGACATTTCTTATGGTAATTTCTCTCTCTCTCTCTCTCTCTCTCTCTCTCTGCTGTTTCTTCGTGCTGTAGGTGTTCGTGCCTTACCTAATAAAGCTTGTTGCCACGACCCTGAGTCTTTATTTCTTAACTATGCACGCCTCTACGCCTTATTTCTCAAGTCAGCTTCCTCAGTTTTTCAAATAACGCATTTAGAATTATTTTGCAGCCCACAATCTATACAAAGACGAGAGAATAACCACCATACCATTTTATTTCAAGCACTGATTTTACTCGTCTTCTATGGTGCGGGGAGAGTTGATTCGATCGGGCCCTCTAGCCTGTTAGTTCTGTGGTTTATTCAGGTACGTTGTTGATAAAAGATAATATGGAATGTGTTTATATATTACAGGTAGACTTAGGGAAATGTTAAGGAATTTCTCGCGTATGTTACCTTTTTTTTTTTTTTATCTCTTCTCCCTCGTCTCTTCCTTGTCCTATTCTACCTATCTATCTATCTATCTATTGCCAGACGCCTAAATCCCGTAAGGGGTGGCCACAAATGAATCGCCTTCATGTCGCCCTGGTCCCCGCCATTTCACTGCCCTGCTCTCAGCTCACACACCCCTCTTTAATATACCTCTCCTCTCCATCCCTCTCTCTTATCCTTGGCCTCCCATTCCCTCTCCCCCTCATGCACCTCACTCACACAAGTCTCACCACACCACTTCTGAATGAGATGGTATTTGTGCTTGACCAACAGACAGTGGGTATTGGTGCCTACGTGGTGACATGAGAAGGTATGTATATAACACGTACATGGATTGCAGGGACTTAGAAAAAGAACCATGGGAGTCGGAAACATAAATATAATAATAATAATAACACTAATGATGATGCTTTTCTGCTTCTTGTGAGCGTCAAACTGCTTCAGCCCAACAATGACCGTCTTCAGGTATATAAACACACAACATTTGCGTGGAGAGAGAGAGAGTATCAAGTCCCAGAAAATACCTTTACGGAGTTCAGGAATGTCAAACAGTGATTTTCCATCGTTCCAAAATAAATAAATATATTAATAAATAAATAAATAAATAACAGTGTAGGATTATTGGGACGTAATTTAGTGCCACTAGGGGTGTAGGCTGATCAACTACCCTAACTATCCTTTGAAGTAGTTATATTTCTTGAACTTCCCCTGCCTAGCCCCAGACCCCTACGAAGCGCTCAGCAATTCAACCCACGTCCATCCTTTTGGTCGGGTCTGTGAGGGGCAATGTGAGTCAGCAGTCTCTCTCTCTCTCTCTCTCTCTCTCTCTCTCTCTCTCTCTCCAGTCTTCTCCTCCTTTTCCTTCTTCTTCTTAATCTTCATCATCTTCAACACTAAAATTTTCTATGCTACCAAAATCTTAAAGACGGTTAACCACGAACTTAGACAAACTCTATTTTGAGAGGAACTGCTCGAAGGTAAAGGTATCTGGGTCAAGTTTGATTATTCGATCCTCAAGCCAATTAGTAATGTAAGAAAATCGCTTGTGAGGCATTTCTGAGGATCTAGTTAGGGTGGTCAGAGAGGGGAAATATCAATAGAGGGTTTTTACGACTGTACAGTTGAAAATTGACTGCAAAACGTTACAAAAAAACATCACAGCAGTTACGTGATAGTTATATGGTTACGTATTAAATCTTTTTTTCTGGACAGGCTGCCTGCGAGCAAACTTCCAGCAAGAAGGAAAGTTGCCAACTGCCAGGCAGGGCAAAGTTGGCCTGGGCAGTGTGTCAGCCAAGAAGTACAGATACTGTCATCAGCAGGAGTAAGTTATCAGGAGGCCAGGCAGGCAGAAAAGCATATCCTTTGAGGAAACTGTGATGAAGGGAATCAGGACGTCAAACTAGACGAGAGGAAATGGAAGAACACTGACGGAATTATCCAGAACAGAGTCAGACTCAAAATTCTAAGCAGATTTCAGGTTTTATAGAGGAGGTAACAACCACAGGGCCATGTGAGTGGAAAAGAGGAGGGAAGAAGGAATAAGTCAAGGTATTGGAGAGGTTTCTGGTATGGTGTCTGAAGAGGCAGAAAGAGTTAGTATTGGAAAATCCATCCAGTGCTTTTTAAGTTATATTTGGCAGGACAAAACATATTTAACACAATTTTCCACAAAAACAAGGTGCAAGTAATTAGGGGCACAGGTAAATTGATGCGGATATCTTTTGAACGCTGCGTCCTTGTTGTAGGCAGGATATGAACCAGCTGGACTTAACCAAGGCTTTTTTTTTTTTTTTTTTTTTTAGTACTATGCAGAAGGCAAGGAAAACGGATACATGCTTCCATGCCCGAGACGATGACCTCTGTTATGTGCAATGGTTAGGGTGTGGCGGTGGTTAGGGTGTGGCGGTGGTTAGGGTGTGGCGGTGGTTAGGGTGTGGCGGTGGTTAGGGTGTGGTGGTGGTTAGGGTGTGGCAGTGGTTAGGGTGTAGTAGTGGTTAGGGTGTGGTGGTGGTTAGGGTGTGGCAGTGGTTAGGGTGTGGTGGTGGTTAGGGTGTGGCGGTGGTTAGGGTGTGGTAGTGGTTAGGGTGTGGCAGTGGTTAGGGTGTGGCAGTGGTTAGGGTGTGGCGGTGGTTAGGGTGTGGTGGTAGTTAGGTTGTGGCAGTGGTTAGGGTGTGGCAGTGGTTAGGGTGTGGCGGTGGTTAGGGTGTGGCGGTGGTTAGGGTGTGGCAGTGGTTAGGGTGTGGCAGTGGTTAGGGTGTGGCGGTGGTTAGGGTGTGGTGGTGGTTAGGGTGTGGCAGTGGTTAGGGTGTGGTGGTGGTTAGGGTGTAGCGGTGGTTAGGGTGTGGCGGTGGTTAGGGTGTGGCAGTGGTTAGGGTGTGGCAGTGGTTAGGGTGTGGCGGTGGTTAGGGTGTGGTGATGGTTAGGGTGTGGCAGTTGTTTGGGTGTGGCAGTGGTTAGGGTGTGGCGGTGGTTAGGGTGTGGCGGTGGTTAGGGTGTGGCGGTGGTTAGGGTGTGGCGGTGGTTAGGGTGTGGCGGTGGTTAGGGTGTGGTGGTGGTTAGGGTGTGGCAGTGGTTAGGGTGTGGCGGTGGTTAGGGTGTGGCGGTGGTTAGGGTGTGGCGGTGGTTAGGGTGTGGCAGTGGTTAGGGTGTAGCAGTGGTTAGGGTGTAGCAGTGGTTAGGGTGTGGTTGTGGTTAGGGTGTGGTTGTGGTTAGGGTGTGGTGGTGGTTAGGGTGTGGCGGTGGTCAGGGTGTGGCGGTGGTCAGGGTGTGGCGGTGGTCAGGGTGTGGTGGTGGTTAGGGTGTGGCAGTGGTTAGGGTGTGGCGGTGGTTAGGGTGTGGCGGTGGTTAGGGTGTGGCGGTGGTTAGGCTGTGGCAGTGGTTAGGGTGTGGCGGTGGTTAGGGTGTGGCGGTGGTTAGGGTGTGGCGGTGGTTAGGGTGTAGCAGTGGTTAGGGTGTGGCGGTGGTTAGGGAGTGGCGGTGGTTAGGGTGTGGCAGTGGTTAGGGTGTGGCGGTGGTTAGGGAGTGGCGGTGGTTAGGGTGTAGCAGTGGTTAGGGTGTGGCGGTGGTTAGGGTGTGGCGGTGGTTAGGGTGGTGGTCCCGGAGTCAATTTACGAATCGGTAACTTAATCATGGCAGTCATCAACCAGCGGTATAAGGCAATCATATTTTAACTCTCTCTCTCTCTCTCTCTCTCTCTCCCTCTCTCATAGCATTGCACTCTATTACACTACGTTATACGGAGAGAGAGAGAGAGAGAGAGAGAAAATCCTACCTTTTGATTCCTCAACTCAGAATATCTAAACATATTGTACTGCCCCTAAAATATATATATATAAGTAAAATAAAATAAAATAAAATAAAATATAATGAAATAAAAATAAAATAAAATAAGAATATAATAAAAGAGAAGTAAATAAAACAGAAAATAAATAAAAGTTCAAAGGTAAGAGGAGAGATAACCCGAGAATTCCTGTGAAAAAAATAGATGTGAAAGGCATTTAAAATGTATTCAGGTCAGTTCCCAAAATACACAAAAAAAGGAACAAAATCTCTCACCTGGCAATATTTCCGAGATCATTTTTTCTTGCGAATTTTCAATAAGATTTTTTCCTTCTTCATTGTGTTGCTGTTTCTCTGAAGGCAATTTTATTTAGCTTAAGATGCTTTGGTCCAAGTGATAGGGAGAGGTGTATGTCTTATTTCCTCCTCCACTTCTATAGTACGTTCACTCCAACCTGACAAGAATCCCTGGGCCTTTTCGTCTCAGTTAGTGTCCAAGTGTAGTCAGACTGGACAGAGAGAGAGAGAGAGAGACAGACAGACAGACAGACAGACAGACAGAGAGCAACGCAGTCCTACCTCAGAATCACAGCTGTCGAATTTCCCACAACCACTACCTGTACTTAGCATTCCAACACTATCCCACGTCCGTCAGATGAAAGCAAACCGAGGGAATAACCTGGTCTGGTAGCTGGAAGAATAGTACAAATCACGTCCTGGGGCTGAAGCTGTTACCCTTTCATTTTCTTCATTTCATTTACTGATTTATATATCATGTCTCCGCTCTTGTGGTGCAGGAGGCATTAAGTGACTGCTGTGGCCGTCCGTGCGTGAGTCCATGTGTACGTGCGGGCGTGAGGGCGTCCCTAACACTTTTCTAGGCGCGATATCTCCTGAACCCATCCACGATTTCCACCCAACGTTTTCCAGCGATATGATATTATGCCAACTAGGTCAAGGGGTCAAAGATTAAGGTCATATGGGGTCAACTTAGGTTATTCTTGTGGGTGCGATATCTCCTGAACTCCTCAACGGATTTTGATCAAACTTTTGTCAGTGATTCAGTAAGAGGAGACGCTTAAATGATCAGGTCAGCAAGGTCATGGGGCCAAAGGTCAGGGTCATAAGGGTGTAAGCGCAGTTATCTCCGGAACCCTATGACAGATAGCGAGCGAACTTTTGTCAGCGATACAGTATGAAGGGATGCTGAACTGATTAGGTCGCAAGGTCAAGGGGTCAAAGGTGTTCATATGGGGTCGACTTAGTTTATCTTTAGTCTCACTTCAATCCACAGTGAACCCTGTCATGGAGGGGGTATAGCGAGTCCGTCAGCAAGGCTTGGTGGAGGCATAGCAAGTGGCAGTTCAGGGCCAGAGTTCTTAGCGTTTCATTTATGTATTGATTCATTGAGAGAAGATCGAAAAAAGCAAAAGAGGTAAAGTGGTAATATCAATCCCTGTAAATTCAAGCGTCCTGTATAATTTCTTTTTGCTGACGGTGTTTAAAAGGCAACGAAAAAAAAAAGTGTGAAATGGAGGGCTTTGATGTGGCTTTCAATAAGGCATTCGTTAAAAAAGCTCTGCCGTAAGCTGAGTAAAATCGTCTGTGGGCAAGTCGTAATTTTCGTATCGATATTGGACGAAGGGTGTGAGTGGAGAAACCCAGAAGGGGACGGGGAGGAGGGAAGAAGAAGGGAGGAGGGAGGGAAGGAGGAGATGGAAAGAAGAGGAGTTCAAGGGAGAGGAAGGAGGGGGAGAAGGAGAGATGTGAATGAAGGAAGAGGAGACAAAGGAAGAGAAGGAGTGAGGGAGGAAGGAGAGGGAAGGAAAAAGACGTGAAGGAAGAGAATGAAGGAGGGAGGGAGGAGAGGAAAGGAAAAGGAAGTGAAGGAAGAGAAAGAGGGAGGGAGAGGGAAGAGGGAAGGAATAGAGGTAAATGGAGAGGAAAACGAACCCTGTAGAATAGGAGGTGAGAAAGGAGAAAGGCTGGGAAAAAAGAATAATGCAGTGGGACAGAGAGAGAGAGAGAGAGAGAGAGAGAGAGAGAGAGAGGGAGGGAGGGGGGGGACAGAACCATGAATGAGAAGACAGAGGAAGAAAAGAAGTAAAGAGTGAGGTAACACAAAACCATTACTTTAGTCAACTTTGCAGACGCGTTTGTCTGTCTGGAATGAGAAACAAACTCCATTCATCCATAGATCACAAAAATTCTTCGCAATGTTGAATAAAATGGCTTCTAGGGATCAAGACAAAAATTAAACATGCACTCGCCGTATCGAAGAATTTAATATTATTCCATGGGGTACAGTCAGCGTCAAGAGTCCTGTCGCCTATCCTGTTTTGCTCTCCTCATGTACAGTAGGCAACATATGAACCTCTTACAGCAGAAATGTGTAGCAGAGGTCAAACATTTGGTACACATGACAATCTTGACATAATCATATAGTTGTTGGCGGCACTGACATCAATGAACGCAGGTGCCAACATTGAAATAACCAGGTAACTAAGAACGTCTGAAATAGTAACAAGACCTCCGCTTCACACAGACGCTGTCCCAGGTTCGTATGTGCCCAACTGTACCTTATATATTGGTGTGATAAACTCGCAGCAAAACGAATGGCAATGATATGTGGCCATGTAATGAGTGTCGGTTGCTTAAAATAAAATAAAATATAAAACAGGAGACGTGACGGGACTTCTGATGCTACTTATACTGTTGTGAATTAAAACTTTACTTTATCGACTATGAAAGCCTGGGCCTGTATTCTAGGTGACATACAAAGCTTTCTAGCGATAAAATTTACACAGAAAATCTAAGTCTTCTCATGTGTTACTAATATCTTTTCATATCGACATAGTTTGCATCAGTCACACACAACGACGTTACTCTTTATTATAAAATTCCCATAAAGTTAAACCACTACTATCACCACCATCACCAGTACAATCATCACCACCATTGCCACCACCATCATTATCACCACCACCACCACCACAAAGAATAGCACCATCAGATCACCAGGCAGCCTCAAAAAAAAAAAAAATGTATATACAGTAGCAGACCTTCTCCCATAACAGACCCACCCCTCTCTTAACCCTCCCTCCTCTCCTCTCCTCCTCCCTTCCTCTCCTCTTCCCCCTCCCTTCCTCTCCTCTTCCCCCTCCCTTCCTCTCCTCTTCCCCCTCCCTTCCTCTCCTCTTCCCCCTCCCTTCCTCTCCTCTTCCCCCTCCCCTCCCCTCTCCTTCCCCTCTAATTGCGGTCTCCTGTGTCTACTTATATTGCTCTTCTTTTGTGTGGGACTCTTGTTATATATACTCTTGGGGACTGGAAGCCTGGAGCATGGAAAAGATTACTGTTAGTACTGCTGTCACTGGAAATGACTCGCAACTACTACTACTGCTATTACTGCTACTACCAATACTGTTACTAATACTATCACTACTACTGCTCCTACTACTACAGTTACTATAATCACTCGATACCCACCAAGAGCACTCCTGTCACTATCACCATGACCACTATCACTGCCACCACTATACTACTATAGTACTACTACACTTACTTACTACTACTACTACTGCTGCTGCTGCTACAACTATTATTACACTACTTATTAACTACTGCTACTGATGCTGCTACTGTCACCATATCACCAGACATCACCACCAGCCATCATCACCCCTACCAACACTATCACCACTACTGCTAACATCACCACACCACCACCATCACCACCTCCACCACCATCACCATTATCATCATCACCTTCACCACCATCATTCCAACACTTCGTTCACTTTGACTAGGCAAAAAAAAAAAATCTCCACTTTGTTTTCCGCGCTCCAACAATCGAATAACTCTAGAACATTATGCTAGTCACGAAGAAGTGCCATGGTCTAAAGTATCCGCCTAGGTAATGTGAATGAACTGTACTGTTGGAGATTTAAAAAGAGATAGTATTAATAGTTCTTCTTTAATTGACTCCATTAGCTCACTCTCTCAGTAAACACACACACACACACACACACACACACACACACACACACACACACACACACACACAATCAACGAGGGCTCAGATCCCTTTTATAACTTTCTTGCAACTTTCCTCCTCCTTACATCACGCAACCAAGGACACGTTCGGTTTTACTCCTACAGACGATTTTACTCAGCTTCGGACACCCCCTCCCCTCCCTCATAGCAGTGTCCATTATATACACCCCTCCCTCATAGCAGTTTTACTCACCCCCTTATAGCAGTCTCCATTAATTACACCCACCACCTCCCTCCCCTATTCCAGTCTCCTCTTACCATCAAATCCCTGTCGTAACACGGGTTTTAATTTCCAGGAAGGGCAAGGTGGCTGTCAACCCTCCCTCTGTCTCCTGATCTAATTCCATAAATCTTAAGGTACGAGGCGAAAATTACTGTAGGTTATAACTGTTTTCTCCAGGACGATCAAGGACAAGGGGTGCAAATTCTTCCCTTGTGTACTTCATCCTGTAAAAATATATATTAGTTTCTATCTATCCAAGCGGTGGCTACAAACAAATCGCCTCCATGTCGCCTTGTCCCCCGCCATTTCACTGCCCTCCCCCCAGCTGACAGCCCCCTCTCTCATATACCATTCCACTCCATCCCTCCCTCCTCCCCCTTCCACCTCTCTAACATACACTCTCCTCGTTAGTTTCTCGCTCTCCATCCTCTCCACAAGGCCAAAGTTTCGATCGTATATATGTAAGGAATACCACACCAACATTTCATTTCTGTTACCGCCACAGGAATTTATAAACCTTAGGCTACACTGGCTGGAAAAGTGGTTGATAGAATTACAAATAAAATAAATAAATAAAGGCTGCGATTCCTTTCACCTCTTCAGTCCGGTAATATGCTTTATGTATTTTTGGCTGAGGCGCCTTCACGTGGTGGCACCGATGTAACTGGGTGGTTCAACGGCCTGGTTAAATAGAGCGACCCTCAGCTCCCCCCCTATCCCCAGAAAGGATGATGGT
>NW_027643779.1:112500-117500 GCF_032717465.1 Coenobita brevimanus | reverse complement strand
ACCATCAACAACAACAACAACAACAACAACACCAGCCTCCCAAATGCTACACCAATCTCTTCAGTTCTAAAATTCTCTCCAAAGCTGCATCAAACTGTCCAGATATAAACACAAAGCCACGTCATCCAAGTGAGGCGGCAAGCTTAAGGCAACTTCCCTTTATACAGCGACCAGGGCAAGCATTTATAAAGGACCCTAACTGTATTATAATAGTGGCAATTTTAATATCCCATCCCAGCTAAGGACACCCACACACACACACACACACACACACACACACAATCACGGGGATGAGTTTTTATGCTATACCCTTTTTCCTCTAACTCGGCCTAACCTCACCCAACCTCACCTAACCTAACCTGACCAAACTTAACCAAACCCAACCTCCCAAAATTACCTTACTCTTCCCTAGCTTATCCTAACCTAAGCTAACGACATAACCCAGTCTAACCCAACCTAACGTACCTTAACCGGCCTTAACCCCATCCTAACCTAACCTATCCTCATCTAACCTAGCCTAATCTGACCTAATCTAGCCTAATCTGACCTAATCTAGCCTAATCTGACCTAATCTAGCCTAACCTAACCTAAGATGGCTAGAATATGGTTGTTTGATGTGCTGTTCATTTGCCGTGGATGGTGTTATATTGCACAATGGTGGGGAGAGAGGGTGGTTAGTGGGTGGACGGGGAGAGGAGAGGAGCATAGGAGGAAATGAGAGGGAGGAAATAAGAAGAGGAAGGAGGAAGAGAGGGAATGAGAAAGAAGTGAAGGAGGGAGGGGAAATGAACGGGAAGGGGGAGAGGAGGAAATGCAAAGAGAGAGGTAGATGGGGAGGAGGAAAGAGTTGGACAGGGAGCGACAGGGGGTATTAGAGGGGAAATGTGAGAGAAGGGGAGAGATGAGGGGAAGGAGTGGCAACTGGAGGGAAATGAAAAGAACATGAAGAGGGAAAGAGGGAGGGACAAGGAGAAAGAAATGATGAGGAAAGAGAAGAAGGAAAAAGGGAAGGGATATGGAAAGGGTATGAGATGACGAAGAAGGAATGGAGAGAGAGAGAGAGAGAGAGAGAGAGAGGGGGGGGGGAGCAGCATTGTCACCAGCCCATCGATCTTATCCTTCCCAGTCCAGCTCAGTGAATGAAGACGGAGGAGGCAGACTCTTACATCCAAATTATTTACTCCTTCAATATGCTGACCTGATTCTCAATATGCTGACCTGATTCTCAATATGCTGACCTGATTCTCAATATGCTGACCTGATCCTCAATATGCTGATTCTCATTTTTCAGTCGATACATGATAGATGGAACGAAAAAGAAAAATACGTTTAAAATAACATGAAGAAGATACAGAAATTTTACCCTATATTATAACCTTATGAACATCCCTAACCTCTTTTAGATCAATTGGCGGGAAAGTGTACTGCAGTCCGATGGCAGGATCTTTTTGGCTAGTAACCAAGGAGACTCGTTCCTACCCTATATCTATGAGGTACCAAATTTCACCTCATTACAAACCCAAAAATGGTCACAAACAAAATAATATTAGTCCCTCGTATGTGTGTTGTGGTGCACTGTAATCTGATGGCAGGATCCCTTTGGCTAGTAACCAAGGAGACTCATTCCTACCCTATAAGTGTGAGGTATCGAATTTCACGCAATTACAAACCCAAAAATAGTCAATAACCCAAAATAGTCAATTGCAGCCCAACAGAATTATAATATTATCATTGCTCTTCCAACTGTCATCATCACGATCATCATCATCATTTTTTTTTACCCTCTTCTACTTCATCTAACGGAACTGGTCCACTCCCATTACTAAGTCGAGGTTGCGTGAAAATCTATTAGTGTTAGTCATGGGACAGCAGTGAGTCTCCTTGGTTAGTAGTCAAATCTACCTTCCACTCTCGCACCTGGATATCAACTGAGCTGACAGGTGTAAGGGACCGATTGGTTAGAACAAGCTGGCGATACTTTCTCACCCATCTGTGTGTGTGTGTGTGTGTGTGTGTGTGTGTGTGTGTGTGTGTGTGTGTGTGTGTGTGTGTGTGTGTGTGTGTGTGTGTGTGTGTGTGTGTGTGTGTGTGCATCATTATTGTTAGTCTGTTTCGTGCAATAAACCTCGTCAGCACGACACCTCTGGGTCCATATTCTCACTAGCACCTCTTCATTAGCGATTTATTTTTGGACATGAGTGGTTAATATCCTTTTGTATGCTATTTATGCAGAATATGGCCATATTAGTAATGAGTAATAAACAAAGTAAATCCCTCAGGAAAAGTTGTTACGGAGCTTCCATTGAGTAATATTATCTATCAACGTATATTATTTATTTATCTATTTATCTATAGCAAGAAGCCAAAATCCCGTAAGGGGTGGCCACAAACAAATCACCTCTATGTCGCCCTGTCCCCTGCCATTACGCAGCCCTCCATCCAACTCACACACACCCCTCTCACATATACCTCTCCACTCCATCCTTCCATCTCATCCTCGGTCTTCCCCTCCCTCTTCCCCCCTCCACCTCACTCACATACACTCTCCTCGTTAGTCTCTCACTCTCCATCCTCCCCACATGGCCACATAATTATTTGTTGTCTTGTAATATCCACCAAAATAAAGTAACACAAAGAGGGCAACTGTACTGAAGAAACTGAAGCCACTGAAAATAAGGATGTCTTATATATTCCTTTTGCTGTCTCCAGACGATTTGACTCAGCTTGGCAGAGACATATCAGACAAGACGATTTCATACAGCCTTTATCAACCCTCTCACTACTACAGCTGTCCCAGGTCGCGTAAAATCTTCTATACCATTTTCACTTCAACTCACAGGAAAACAAGCAGCATATGGGAATAATAATAATAATAATAATAATAATAATAATAATAATAATAATAACAATAATAATAATAATATTATTATTATTATTATTATTATTATTATTATTATAAATCATCATCATCATAATAATAATAACAATATTAATAACAATAATAATAATAGGAACGTGGAATGTGAGAGGAGTGAATGATGAAGTGAAAGAGAGAGAGATTGTCCAGGTGCTTGAGGATGCAAAAGTGGATATATGTGGATTGACTGAAACTAAATGGAAAGGTGAAAGGATGAGAGAATGGGAATACGGTGTAGGTATATGTGCGGGAGTCAGTGAGAATGAGAGGGCAAGAGAGGGAGTATGTCTGATGATAAGCAAGAAGTGGAAGGAGAATATAAGAGAGTATGGAACAGTGGGTGCAAGGATTGTATGGGTGAGGATGAAAGTAGGTATACAAGCATGGGCGATTGTATGTGTGTATGCTCCAACAGAGGATCGAGTGGCAAGAGTGAAAGATGAGTTTTGGGCGAGAGTAGAAGCATGTATGGACAAGTTTGAGAGGAGCGAGAGAGTGCTGTTGATTGGAGACATGAATGGCAAAGTCGGGAATGTACGAGTGGATGGAGTGGTTGGTCAGTGGGGTGTGCCAGCAGAAGTAGATGGGAATGGTAGTGCTTTGGTGGACATCTGTGCTGGTAAGGGGTTGGCAATAGCCAACACCTACTTTCGTCATAAGATGATCCACCGGTATACATGGAGAGTAATGAGGAGGATGGATGGTGAACTTGTTGAACGAAAGGCAATGATAGACTACGTGTGTGTGGATGAGCGAATGAGAAGACAAGTGTTGGATGCAAGGGTGTGGAGAGGGTGGGGGAATGGAGTCTCGGACCATCACTTAGTGATGGCCAAGGTAGAGCTGCAAAGAAAGTGGTTGAGGAGGCGAAGGGGAAGACAGGAGGAAACAGCTCCTGTGAGAAGAGTGGAGAAATTGCAAGATAGTGAGAAGAGGACAGAGTATAAGAGCATAGTGGAAGAAAGATTGGGAAGGTATGAGCTAGAGCAGATGGAAGGGGTGGAAGACGTATGTAAGATATTCACGGAAGAGATAAGCGCAGCGTGTGAGGCGGTTTGTGGAGTGAGGAGGAGATGCAAGGGTGTGCAAGGGACAGCATGGTGGAATGATGAGGTGAAACGAGCTGTGGAACAAAAGAATAAGGCATATGGTGAATGGTTGGCGGGTAGAGGTAGGGGAGAAGATGAGAGAGAGAAGAGAGAGGTATATGTGAGCAGGAGAAGGGAGGTTAAGAGACTGGTGAAGGAGAGTAAGAAGAAAGTGGATGAAGAGTTTGGGAGGAATCTGAGTGTGAAATGGAGGGAGAGTAAGAAATTGTTTTGGAAGGAGGTAAAGAAAGTAAGGATGTGTGAAAGGGGAAATAGTAGGGGAGTGAAAGATAGGAATAATAGATTGTTGGTAGAGAAGAGAGAGAAATTGAGGAGATGGAAGGAGCACTTTGAGGATTTGTTGAATGTAGAGAGTGAGAGCAGTGTGAGTATAAGTGGTTGGGGAATGGCTGGGAGAAGAAGAGATGAGAGGAGGGAGGAAGAGATCAGTAGGTCGGAAGTAGTGGAAGCGATGAAGAAGATTAAGCTGGGAAAGGCCCCAGGAATTGATGGAGTATGTGGTGAAATGCTTAGGTATGGGGGTGAGATTGTTGTGGAGTGGATATGGAAGTTGTGTAGATTGGCTTGGGAAGAGGGAAGGGTTCCAGAGGACTGGAAATCAGGTATAATTGTTCCTCTGTACAAAGGAAAAGGGAGAGAGAAGTATGTGGTAACCATAGGGGTATTTGCCTTCTTAGTGTGACTGGTAAAATATATGGTAGAATACTCATTGATAGGGTTAGGCATATGACAGAGGAGCTAGTTGGAGAAGAACAAGGGGGATTTAGGAAGGGAAAAGGGTGTGTAGATCAGATATTTGTTCTAAGATGTTTAGTGGAGAAGTATCTAGAGAAGGGAAGGAAAGTGTACGCTGCCTTCATGGACTTGGAGAAAGCTTATGACAGAATAGATAGGAAAGGTATGTGGAAGGTATTAAGAATATATGGAGTGGAGGGGAAATTGTTGAGTGCTGTGAAGAGTATGTACGAGGGAGC
>NW_027643779.1:80000-102500 GCF_032717465.1 Coenobita brevimanus | reverse complement strand
TGGTGGAAACTTGAACGTAGTAAATTAGTTGACCAAAAACAATCAGAATTCCGTGACTTTTTCCTAATCTTCCTACTCCCAGACGATTTTATTCAACTACAAGAAGGCGTCTCGTGTTGGAGGGGTTAATCCAAGACTGGTGAGCTATTCATTTATTAGGAAACCTGTGAAAGATCATAGCCAAAGAAAAACACCAAAAGCGATGTCAAACCTTTCATGAGCTACAAAAATACGGGCTGGCCTCTGAACCAGCATTATTTCCTTTAAATATGAAACTAAAGCAGCTGCCATTTTCCTTGTATATTTAAAGAATGTAAACAAATAAGAAATATACAAATAAACAAGGGATGCTCACAGACTGCAACATCACTTCCCCACTAACTGGTCTTAGGGGTGAGGGTCTCACCTGGCCAGGTAACCTTAACCTGCGACAGATTACTCTCAAAATCGAATTATGTACTTCATTCTTGACTAATCCTTAACCATTCCATTAACTCTGGTTCAGATTAGGTCAGAACTGTTGACTCTGCTCAGTGACCTTGATCTTTGACTTTCCCCGTGACCATGACCTTTGACCTCTTGTTCTGATAATCCTTGTTTTACCTTGATGATGATGACGATACGAACATTTGCGGGGAAAAATGACCACGTATCCTATTCATAAACGTTCTAAGTAGAGCTGTAAATAAAGATCATCTATACAGTATATACATGCACCTTTCCTCATCCACTAACCAAAACACTCCACAACTAAAAAATAAATATAGCGATAAAATACACTGATATACCAAAGTAAAAAGTATGGCAAAAAATGATTCCTGATAACAATGAACTGCTGTGGAAATAGGCTAACATCTGTGAATACCTGCCCGCCCAAAGGTAGAGTCAGGGTTAAAAGGTGGCTAATTATTCTACTGCGTCTACTGCCTATTCTACTGCGTCTACTGCCTAACTATTCTACTGCGTCTACTGCCTAATTATTCTACTGCGTCTACTGCCTAACTATTCTACTGCCTAACTATTCTACTACGTCTACTGCCTAACTATTCTACTACGTCTACTGCCTAACTATTCTACTGCGTCTACTGCCTAACTATTCTACTGCTAACTATTCTATTGTGTCTACTGCCTAACTATACTAATGCATCTACTGCCTAACTATTCTACTGCATCTACTGCCTAACTATTCTACTGCATCTACTGCCTAACTATTCTACTGCATCTACTGCCTAACTATTCTACTGTGTCTACTGCCTAACTATTCTACTGCATCTACTGCCTAACTATTCTACTGTGTCTACTGCCTAACTATTCTACTGCATCTACTGCCTAACTCTTCTACTGCATCTACTGCCTAACTATACTAATGCGTCTATTGCCTAAATATTCTACTGCGTCTACTGCCTAACTATTCTACTGCGTCTACTTCACAACTGGGGCATGTAGGTCACTTTCCTCCCTGACACTTCATATCACAGAAAATCATCTATGGGCAGAGAATCATACCAACCCTCTCTCACCTCAGGAATATTACACCAACTCTCTCTCTCTCTCTCTCTCTCTCTAAGTATTAGGCTAATTTTTGTGTCTACAGACGGAAATACACCAAATCTCTCTCACCTTAAGAGTATTAGACCAACAGAGGAATTTGAGAAGCAGAAGGGTTAAATATTAGGAATTTTTGTACCTTTAGACAGAGAAATATAACAAGCTTCTCTTACATTAGGAATATAAGCAAGCAAATGAATGTGACGAGTAGAAGAGGTGAAATATTTAATAAACTTTCGCTAACCATTGCACTAATAACAAAGAAAGGTTGCTCAGGTAATTTTTCATGTCTCTGAACAATATTTTCTGGTGTACGACTAAATCTGTCTACCTACCTATCTATCTATCTATCTATCCATCTATCTGTCTATTGCCAGACGTCTCAATCTCGTAACGCCACAACTTAATTGCCTCCATGTCACCCTGTTGTCCACCATCACGCCGTCCCTTGTCCAACCCATACCGCACTCTCACATATACATTTCCACCTCATCCCTCCACCTCATCCTCGGTCTCCACCTCTTCCACCTCATCCTCGGCGTCCTCCTCGCCTCCCCTCCCCCCTCCACCTTACTTACAACTCTCTTAGTCAGTCTCTCTTTCTCCATCCTACCAAAGGCAAAATGTCCAGCCAAGAAAACAACCCCTCTACCTCACAGCTTTCCTTTTTGTTGAGGGACTCGCTGGTGTAGTGGTTAGCATATTCACATCAAAACTGAAAAGACACGAGTTCTGTTCCTGCACCGGTCAGGCTGGTGAACTAAGTTTGTTAATATACTGATTTCTAGCGGTTGAGGTCCAGGGAGAGGATTGTAACTTGGTAAGGACTGATTGCTTTAATGACACTGCCATCGAGAAGCGTTAATCCTGTCTAGTTCCTTATTACCATTATTACTACCAGCCGCTATTGCCAAGCTGGTATTTTTTTCAACTGTCTGTCTGTGTGTGTATTTGTTAGCACGATAACTTCGCAACCGCTCAAGACATCACAAAATTTTACAGGTGTGTGGTAGGGATGAAAATCTCCTACGAGTTCGAAATTGGAGATGGTAGGTCAAGGTCATGTTCCAAGACGCGCTGGATATGTATTGGCTTGCAGCTGGTGTGATTCCCCCCCTGGGGCAGCCTCTAGTTATTATTATTATTATTATTATTATTATTATTGCTATGACTATTATTATTATTGTTATTATTATTATTATTATTATTATTATTGTTATTACTATTATTATTATTATTATTATTATTATTATTATTATGGAGAGTAGTAGCAGTAGTAGAAGTAGTAGTAGCGGTAGTAGTAAGAGTAGTAGTAGTAGCAGTAGTAGTGTTGTTCTTCCTTTTCTTTTCCTTCCTTTTCTCCCTCCTCCTCTTCTTTCTTCCTCTCCTCTTCAACTTCCTCTTCCCCCTCTCTCCTCCAGCTCTCAGCCTTCCTCTGCTCCGGTTAAGAAGTCAGTGAGGTAATATCCCGAGATATTTGTGCGTCTCTTCACCAGTCCCAGCATCGATCTTACACTCTTCCGGGAACCACTTTTTTATCTGGGATTCTGGAACTTGGGTCATCTCTCCTGGCTCTACCTTCCAATCAAACTCAAAAAGAAAAATGGAGCGGTTTTTTTTCCTTCATTTTTTTTTGGGTGGGGGGGAGGGGGGATATGCAGGTGGAGAATGGGGTGGATGAGGAGGAGGAAGGGTAGGGTGGAGGGAATGCTGGGATGGAAGGGAATGGAGGGGTGGGTGAGGAAGGAGGGGTGGAGAGGGGAGGGTGAGGTGGAGGGGAGAGAGAGATGGGGGTGAAGACAATGCCGGGAGAAGGGGGGGAAACTTGGGGGTGGAGGGGAGGAAAGGAGAAAACGTTGGGAGGAAGGGAGAGCGAGTTGAGGTGGGGAGGGAAAAGGGGGTGGGATGGAGGGGAAAGGGCGTGGGGAGTCAAAAGGAAGAAACTGACGATGTGAGGGTGGAGAGGAGACAGAGGTGGGGATCGAGAGAGAAAAAAGTGAGGAGGGTAGAATGTGGGTGGAGAGAAAACAAAGGGGGTGGGGTGGAGAAAAAAAGTGGAAGTGGAGAAGAGTAGGAGGAGGGTGTGGAGGGGGGAAAAAGGAGGTAGAAATGGTTGGGAGAAAGAGGTGTGGGTGTAGGTGTGGGTGTAGGTAGGGAGAGGGGAAGGGATAGGTGTGGAAGAGAGCGTCAGTGGGGATGGGTGGCATATGTGGGAGAGTGGGTAGGGTGGGATGGGGGTGGGATGAGGGGGAGGGAAAAAGGTCGGACTCGGGATGGAAAGGATGGGATACGGGAAAGAAGAAGGTCTGGGATACTGATCAGCCTTCTATTGTATTTTATTATTATTATTATTTTTTTTTTGGGGGGGGGTTACGACGAAATTTTTGACCTCGATAAGTTGTCATCATCGTATCATACACGTAAAAATAAATATATCCTTAAATATTACCCTCTTTATTACAATGAGGTGATTTATTGATTTATTTTTGCTACATCCAGACGATTTTATTCAGCTGTGGGGAGATGTAGTGTAATAATGAGGCAAATGAAAGATTAAACCCCTCTAGTTTGAAAATTCTGTGAGGAGGAGGAGGAGGAGGAGGAGGAGGAGGAGGAGGAGGAAGAGGTGAAGATAGAAGAAAAAAAATAAGAAAAGGTAAGAAGAAGAAGAAGAAGAAGAAGAAAAGGAAGATGATGATGATGATGATGATGATAATGATGAACAAGAAAAAGAAGAAAGAATAAGAAAGAGGAGGAGGGGGAGGAGGAGGAGGAGGAGGAGGAGGGAGGAGGAGGAGGAGGAGGAGGAGGAGGAGGAGGAGGAGGAGGAGGAGGAGGAGGGAGGAGGAGGAGATCAGCAAATATTAACAATGGTGAGTCAAGTACCTACCATAAGAGCGAGCATCATCTGTTATTACCAAATTAGTAACCTCTTCAGCACGAGGACGTAATTATTATCTCTGCTGCCTCTTATATGGTTTCTTCAAGTTAGGAAAAATGTTTAATAATATTGAGGTTACTGAAGGCTGCATCTAACCCCTCTAGTTCCAACAGTGTGTGTTTAGGCAGAGGAAAAATGAAAAAAAAGCTAGTCTGGTGATGACAATAATAATGAAAGATAGGTCATCTGAGAGAGAGAGAGAGAGAGAACAGTAGAGATACGGCTGCTAGGGAGTGCATGGATACGACAGGAAAGTAAATATACGTGTAATATGTGACGCAAGGAATTTACTGTTTAATTAACAGAAGAAGAGATTGTACTTTAAGGGTATGTCTGAGAATGAAAGTTGGAAATGTGAAAAGACAAAAAGAAATGCCTATAGTCCTTTGCCTTTAACCTGACCGGGAATGTTGTCCTTTTGTAGCTAATTTCACGTAGCTCAGTAACAGAGAAGGCCAGTGCTACGGCCCAGTTCCTTTCTGTTGCACTTCACGTCTTCCTTCCTATTCCTCTCCATCTCTTGCCTTTCTTTCCGCACCCTTGACCTTTCCTTCACCAAATTTCCTCCATCTCTCTTACTCCATTTAATTGAAATTCTGTCTTGTGGTACGGCCCCTCATTCATTTTCCACCCTTTTCGTTTTCCCTCATATTCCCTCGCATTCTTTCTAGTCTTTTGCTTTTTACCTTTCTCTCTATGCCTATCCTTCCCCCATCACTTTTCTTATTTTTATCATACTTTCTTCCATTTTATTTCATCTTTTTGTAATCCCTGTTTTTGTGTCCTATATATCGTCTTTTTTTGTCCTATTCTCTTTTGCTTTATTCTTCTGACGTTATGGCTCTTTCTTTTACCTCATACTTTCTACCACTTTATTTCCATCCACTTGATCTCTCTCTCTCTCTCTCTCTCTCTCTCTCTGTATATATAGACAGACAGATAAGGATAAAGAAAGAGAAGGGTCGATAGACAGAGTAGATATAGATATACAATGCTCTTAATATCATGTTTACCAAATGTATTTCTTTTGGCCTTTGCTCTCTTAATAATTTTCATACAGATAGATGGACACACACACACACACACACACACACACACACACACACACACACACACACACACACACACACACACACACACACACACACACACACACACACACACACACACACACACACACACACATACGCACACACACACACACACACACACACACACACACACACACACACACACACACACACATTTCCTTACACTCATCTCTCTCTCCACACAACAGATCACGTACAGTAATCTAATCTCTTAAAAATATGCCAAATCATAACTAAAATTTGACTTACCAACAACACACAATTAAATACAACTTGAAAATAATCTTAGTTATTACAAAATACTTGCTGTTCTTGCTTTTTCCTGCCGGCTTCATCTTGACGTTACACTGACTCCTCTGCTTTGCTATGTTTTGCTATGCACTGCTATGCTTTGTTATGTTTTACTATGCTTTGTAATACTCTGCTATGCTTTGCTATGCTTTACTATACTTTGCTATGCTTTGCTATGCCCTGCTATGCTTTGCTATGCTTTACTGTCCTTTGTTATGCTTTTCCGTGTTCTGCTATGCTTTACTGTGCTTTGCTATGCTGCTATATTTTGCCATGCTATGCTTTGCTATGCTTTACTGTGCTTTGCTATGCTTTTCCGTGCTCTGCTATGCTTTACTGTCCTTTGTTATGCTTTTCTGTGCTCTGCTATGCTTTACTGTGCTTTGCTATGCTGCTATATTTTGCCATGCTATGCTTTGCTATGCTTTCCCATATTTTGCTCTGCTCTGCTATGCTTTACTGTGCTTTGTTATGTTTTTCTGTGCTCTGCTATGCTTTGCTATGCTGCTGTATTTTGCCATGCCATGCTTTGCTATGCTTTCCCATATTTTGCTCTGCTCTTCTATGCTTTACTGTGCTTTGTTATGTTGCTATATTTTGCCAAGCTATGTCTTGCTATGTTTTGCTCTGCTCTGCTATGCTTTGTTATACTTTGCTATACTTTGCTATGCTCTGCTATGCTTTACTGTGCTTTGTTATGCTTTGCTACGCTTTGCTACGCTTGGCTAGGTTTTTCCCATTCGAATAGTTAATATTTTTCACCCATGGGCCGTATTCCCGTCGGTTGAGGATGCTCCATAACACCTGTTCCTAAGCGATTTAGTTTGCTTATTTCACCTTGCCGTCCTCTTCCGTGTTACTTAAATCATTCTAATATCAATCAACTCTGCATGATAACGTACAAAATTAGCCAGACGTATTCAAAAATAAATCGGTAAGGAAGAGGTGTTAGGGCATACAACAATTATCCTCTTATCATATCCTCTTACACGTATTCTCGTAGGGTAAGGAGGCTCCCTAGCACCTCTTCCTTACCGATTTATTATGAATATGGGTGGTTTATATCCTTTGGTATGTTATTTTTGCAGAGTATGAAGACATTTGAAGGATTTATTTAATGCAGAAGAGGTCAGTAAGGTGTAATAAGCCAAATAAATCGCTTAGGAAGAGGTGTTAGTGAGCTTTCTTAACCTACGAGAATACATCACTTCCTCAGCGATTTAGTCTACAAAATACACCTTAACCTCCTACTGTATACCCTCTATCGTATTAAAATCTACATAGTTTGCATCAGCGACAAGAGGATACCGAGCTGCAATGTTCAGGATAAGTAGTTATGGAAATGGTGTTACGGAATCTCCCAGTTACCTATATTGCAGCCCACAGTTCCGGTTTACCCTCTTTCCTAAGTGCCTTTGAAGATTTCGTAACACCTTCTCGTCTGCGATTTATTCTACATTCTTAAAATCCTCTTGTATGTCACCAATGCACATCACCAATATTGCAAGTACATAAGTAGCATAAAAGAGTGTAGGAAGTTGTAATAAGCATGATGAATCGCTAAGAAAAAAACACTACGAAGTCTCCTGTGCCACCCAGAACACAGTATCTTTTTCGATCTAGACAAACTTCGAACTACTGAAAGTATATCCCCTCGGCTACGACCTCCTTCTAGTTAGTTGTAGGGAAGAAGGTAGGCAGAAACTATATATAGTCTGTATTCTCGTTGGCTGAGGAAGTTCCCTAACACCTTTTCCTAAGCGATTTATTTTGTTAATTACACCATACTGTACTCTTGTGCTACATAAATCCTTCCAATATTGCCATCCACCACATAAATAACATACAATTAGCCAGCGATACCCAAAATTAAATCGCTGAAGAACAGGTGTTTGGGAGCTTTTAAAAGGAAAAAAAAAAAAAAGACCCTAGGACTCAGGATTGATCGCGCCTCTCCTCCTTCCCTCCAAAAAAGTGATAATAATAATAACACTAAACGATTCACCAGGTTTTGATGGTAAATAATAAGAGCCAAATTTCTCAGACACAGATGGATCAATTAGCTACCTTGATACAACCACCTCCACTTTATAACTACGGCTGGCAGGAAAAGTTCTATCATCTCTTTTGGTTTTCTCTCCACGGGCTTTGAAATTTGTGGGGCGAACCCTGGCAATCTACACGGATCATCTGATTTGGCCGCAAAGCAGTGACATCAGTGCTGGTGGCTGCGGATTCACCAAATGACTCTAATGGACCATGGAATCAGAAGCAGGGGATGTGACAGGACTCTTGGCGCTGATTGTACTACAGACGGTGGAGTGTTGGAGATCTGGGACACTAACGTATTTCTCTACGTCTTATGTCTACTGTACTGGAACAAAGCCGTTACAGATGTCAGACAACAGTAGACGTGAAACAAAATATATACACTGGCGCTACTTAAGACCCCCACACACCACCCCCTGTAGTACTGGTAAGTGGAACCGACTGTACCTCAGCCGGATCTATTACCCAGGTATCTCACCCATATAGCATCCCTTACTGTCCCGTTTTCTGTGTTTTGAATGTACTAAAAATTAACATGAATATTTGCACTACAATCACGGGGTGGCCCAATACCAAGAATCACACGTCATTCACATTTCAAGATGCTCCCTTTCCTTGGGGGAAGCAGCCTAGGTATATAGAAGTAATGGAAGTGGCCGATACTTTTTTTTTTTTTTTTTTTTTTTAACAGATGTACGAGTCCGACATAAATATCGATTCACTTCCAACCGTTAAAAAACGAAATTGTCGCCGATGACTTCCGAAACCCAACGGTGCGATATCCAGAGTCCAACAAACTTTGCAAACTATCACGTTAGAGTTCTAGTATTGTTCGATTAAAAACTGGAGCGATATAATTGTTGAGGACTATAGACCCGATCCAGAATGTATCTGTGCACGAAACAATCTGACTCCATAGACGACGCCCGTTGACCTACTTCCACGCTCACTCAGGATGACATGAATCACATTTGTCTAATGTTACTTGGAGCATAATACCAGACTTGTTCCCATCATGAAGGCGTTAGTGGTGACCGCCTCACTCTCAAATGAATATAACCGTCTGGCGTAGGCTGGAGTATAATACTAGACTTGTTACTGACCATAAAGGGTTACTGGGGACTGTTAACTCTCAGGATCCAACGACTTTCTCAAATGAATATAATCGTCTGAGTTGTTCCGAATATTAAAGGGTTTATTGTCATGTTTTTATAAGGATGAAGGAGCTGTAGAGGACGCCTTCCCACGGTGGCATCGAGACAATTGGGGGGGGGGGGATTCACTGCCCAGCTGTATAAATGTCCACCCAAAAGTTGGACGTGAACTGCCAGAGAAAGAACTTCAGCCAACAGTCCGCTGGGTTCATGTTGCAGAGGAACCTGGGGCTTCAACAACAACAATAACTACTACTACTACTACTACTACTGCCACTACTACTACTATGAGATTCCATTATACCGCTTACTGGTTACATTTTCTACCACATACGGAGGAAATATGCCACATTCACACCCAAAATAATTGATGTTCTTAAAGACACCACAATCTATACTAACACAAGCGTCGGTTTGCTTTCACCTGAGGGAACTGGACCACCCCTAGACCAGGAATACTAACTGGCTGTCCCATGAAATTCAACGAGCATCAGGTGAAGCAGGAAGCCCGTCTCCCTGGTAACTAATCAAATCAGCCCTCCAATTCTAATACACGTGGCCATCAACTGGGCTGAAAGGGTCTGAAATCTTTGCCAGGTTACGGTAACTGGACTATTGAAAAATCATTGGATCCTACTCGTCAGTTTTTTTTTTTTTTTGGTCTTCCTTAGTACGAAACTTCCTCTCATTAGTCCTGTTTGTCTCTCCTCCCCTAAGCCTTCCCCCTCCTCCTCTCTCGCTCTTTTCCTTTCACCTCTCTCTCTCCATCTATCTATTTATTTATCTATCTATCTATCTCTGTCTATCTATCTTCCACCATTCCTCTCCCTAGCTCTCTCCCTCTCCCTCATCTTCCCTCTCTCTCTCTCTCTCTCTCTCTCTCTCTCTCTCTCTCTCAATTCAAAACGTGCTCTCAATTCAAAACGTGTACCATTAGAGAGTGTCATAATCCTCGTCTGTGAAGGTGGGTTTGTCTCTCTTGGGGGTAGAGAGAGAGAGAGAGAGAGAGAGAGAGAGAGAGAGAATCGCCGAGACGGTTAGACTGACAGATAGACTGATAGACATCTAGGCAGACAGACAGATAAATGGACGGATAGATAAATAGATAGACAGACAGAGAGGGAGAGACAGCGAGAGGATATGAACTGTGTGTGTGTGTGTGTGTGTGTGTGTGTGTGTGTGTAAGCATTAACCCTTTCACTTCAATGACACCCTATTAAACCTTAGCCTTGAATATACCAGACGATTTTATTCAGCAAAGAGGCCTCTCGTACTGAAGGGGTTAAGGAAGGCTGTCTGTCACCCCGGTAAAGCAATGCCTCTCACCTGTTCTAATTAAGGTATGAACAGGTGGGAGTAACACCAGGGAACTCTATATTTTCCTCAACAGAAATTTTTGGAAATGGAGGGGTTTAATACAGCCTTCATTAACCCCTTCAGAACGAGGGGGATTTTTCCGAGTTAAATAAAAGTCAGGAAATAAGAAAATAGAGGAAATGTCACTGATTTGGAAGGACTTGACTTTGTTCACGTTTTTGTCCACCCATTCTTCATCCAGTCTTTTTTTTTTTTTTTTGCTCTATCAGTAACGTATGGACCTAAAGCTTGGCTACTCAGTCCAGACAATGAAGGAAAGAGTGACCAGTCGCTGTTTCCTGAGTGGCATTATGTAAGCAATTAGCCCAAGCCAACTCTAGGACTTAAGCCACACCCAGCCTAAGCGCTTCAGCCCACTAGACCTCAGGCGTCCTTCAGTTATGTGGTTATTGGTTACCTCTCCCCAGCCTTATTCTCCCCTCCATCTCGCTCTCTTTCCTCCTCTTTTCCTCCCTCCATTTCTTCCTCACTTTCTGTTCTTCCTCCTGTCACTTCCTTATTATCCTCTTCTCTTCCCTCCTTCCTCTCCTTTTTTCTCTTCCGCATCGCTTTTCTCTCTCTCTCTCTCTCTCTCTCTCTCTCCATTTCCATAATATGTCAAGATCTCTTTGAAGGCTACCACAGTAATCTGCTTAGTTAATATGTCACTGGCAAATTTCCTGATACTCTTTATAACTGAGAGAGAGAGAGAGAGAGAGAGAGAGAGAGAGAGAGAGAGAGAGAGAGAGAGAGGCCCCAAGAACTTAACCCTGATGCACTCCTCTAGCCACTAATCCCAAATTCAACTTAGAGAAATTTAAATAACTCTGTTTTTCAAATAACTCTCGGCCTTTTAAATAACCCTCTGCCTTTTAAATAACCCTCTGTTCCTTAAATAACACTCTGCTTTTAAATAACTCTCTGATTTTTAAATAACCCTCTGCTCCTTAGACTCTGCTTTTTAAATAACCCTCTGCTTTTTAAATAACCCTCTGCTTTTAAGTAACCCTCTGCTTTTTAAATAACCTTCCGCTCTGTAAATAACCCTCTGCTTTTTAAGTAACCCTCTGCTTTTAAGTAACCCTCTGCTTTTAAGTAACCTTCCGCTCTGTAAATAACCCTCTGCTTTTAAGCAACCCTCTGCTTTTAAGTAACCATCTGCTTTTTAAATAACCTTCCGCTCTGTAAATAACCCTCTGCTTATTAAATAACCCTCTGCTTTTTAAATAACCCTCTGCTTATTAAATAACCCTCTGCTTTTAAATAACCCTCTGCTTTTTAAATAACCCTCTGCTTATTAAATAACCCTCTGCTTTTAAGTAACCCTCTGCTTTTTAAATAACCCTCTGCTTTTTAAATAACTCTGATTTTAAAATAACCCTCTGCTTTTTAAATAACCCTCTGGTTTTAAATAACCCTCTGCTTTTAAATAACCCTCTGCTTTTAAGTAACCCTCTGCTTTTTGAATAACCTTCCGCTCTGTAAATAACCCTCTGCTCTTTCAGTAACCCCCTGCTTTCTTCTCTTTAGTTCTTGGTCTGACCGTTTAAAACATCACCGCCTCTACCGTGTTCTCGGGTTGTCCTAATTATCTTGGCGTGAGAAACCCTAAAAAGGTTTGACTGAAGCAGAGATTAAAAAAAACAAAAACAAAAACAAAAACAAGCTTTACCACTGTCTATCGCCTCATGCACCTGAAAGAAAAAGTTAAGTTGGTATGGCAATTTAGACACTGCATAAATCCATGATGACGTTCTTTAATAATCATAAGTATTTCTAAGTAGCCTCTATGTTTGTTAAATTCTTGCATATTTTCCATTTTCGATGTTAAAGTTAATGAGAGGGATGTCAGATACCCCAACACCTTGTGCCAAGTGTATGGACAAGGAAATGAAGGAGCTAAGCATGAGAAAATAAATAAATAACCAGGCACGAAAGGAAGGAAGGCAGGAAGAAAGGAAGGACGGGAGGGAGGGAAGTAGGAGGGAAGGGAATAGGGACAAAATGAGGAATGACATGCTATTTTGTTACTTTTTTACTTTCTACAGTATGATGGAACTAATTTTTTTTTCTAAAGTGTTGCTACTTCCATTATACTTAGCTTAAAATATTCCCTTGTAAAATGTTGCTTAAGCATCTATGACTTCAGCGGTGAGAGAAGCAGAAGCGAAAGGACTTAGGTATTTAACCGTTGACTGTGTGAGATGGTACGACTCAAGGCATTGATGTTAATAATAAATAATAAAGAATTATTATAAAGCACACATATGTTTCGCACATCCACAGAATTTTTATTATGGTTATCCGTTTGTCTATTTTGTGGCAGGTGCTCATAAACAGGGCAGGTACAGCGCGTGAGAAGGCATCGGTGTTTTTTTCTAATTAATGTGTAATAATTAAATAATAAGGCACACACATGCAAACTTCGCACATCCGTAAGACATCTAATACAGTTATCCGTTTCAACCTATCTTGTGGCAGGTGCTCACAACGGGGCAGGTACAGCGTGTGAGAAGAAGGTACGGCTCACGGCAGCGATGCTTTCCTAATACGCGACTTTATGTAACACAGTAAAAACACGCCAACGACGAATTAGGAGGTGGAACGGTGGCTGGCGTGGTTGTGGGTAGCGGGTAAGAGCTGTTGTTGTTTTTGTTGTGACCCCAGGCTCATCTGAACGTGAACTCAGTAGACTGCAGTCCTTTTACTGAGTATAAGTTTGTAACATCTGTCACCAATCTCGGTGTCTGACAGCAGATGTACTGGGTCGGAGATGACCGCGTATTAAACAATGCATTTAGAAGCCAAGTCATGGTCAGAATATTTCCTGACATGTGAACGTTATCAGGGACGTAAGGTGGTTTCCTACGGCAGAAATGATCTAACTATGGCAGCCTAACCTAGTTTGCCTACTCCCCAGGTCCTCCCAGGCTTGATTTGTATACAGAGGAAAAAGCTGTTACTGTTGCAGCATCTGTCCTGCGTGCAACCAGGGGAAAATTTATCCATAATCAGAGAACAGGTGTTCATGAGATTCATACCAAACCAGCTACATGATTAGGTCGAGTTCTTCGCACTACCTGCCAAAACATATCTGAAGGAGTGATCCGAGTAAAAGTATTTTGTGGTGCAGGAGCTTAAGCATATCTAACACGTCCACAAAACGAGTCAGCAACAGTCGATGAAGCTACAACAAATTCTGACGACGCACAGCTGAGAAAGTCTATGAAAACTTCAAGAGGATCTGATCTGGTGACAGAGTTATCTTGCAGGCAAGATACCAGCAAGAGAAATAGGACGTTCTCACTGGGCCTTATGTTTGACTCACTGACAGTAATGTCAAACAAAAGCAAAGGCTGAAGATAATGTCAAACAAATGCAAAGGCTGAGGATACTGTCAAGCAGATCCAAAGGCTGAGGACAAAAATGCAAAGGTTGAAAATAATGTCAAGAAAATGGAAAATCTGAGGACTGATGTTTACCCAGAGTTCTCTCGTCTTGCCTTAGTCTCCCTCCTGGACAGCAACAATGGACTGTCAACGTCGATGTATGGAATTTGGATAACCTTGAATGGGGCGTCACTGTGTGGCAAGAATGCTGCAGGTCTGTCCCTCTCACTGCCACCCCTATTACAGAACGCCATACGGGTTTATCACTACATGCAGTCGTACCCATCTGTTGTTTTCATGTTTGCCTTTGTTGAATATTGAAGTTCCTTGCTAACCCTTTTCATATTTTTCCACATGTGGTTTTGTGAGATCATGCAGTCCCTTGCTAACTTTTTTTCATATTTTTCCATGTTACAGAATTCTGAGTTATAGCCTAACCTACTGTAACTCCTTACGTTATTTTTCCTTAACGCAGAATTCTTATTTCCATACTACAGAATTTCTGATTATACTTGTAGTCTTTCACAGCTGTCTATGTCATTTCTCCATCCTACAGAATATTGATTATTGAGCCTAACATTGCTGTCTAGGTCTCTTCCTTACTATAAAACTCAGACCTATACATACTGTACAGTATAACCTACTGTAACATAGCTCTGCAGCTCAATTTTCTTAGGCTGCTCTAAATAAGGCATCAAGCATGTTAATATTCTTTTCCCACGAGGGTAATAAAGCACATAGATCTTTAAAGGCTTGCCCCATTCACCCCATTCCCTCCCCTCTCCTCTCTTCGTTGTCACGTAAAGCGCTATAACGTTCTATCTGATCTCGTGGTGTGGTTGTTTACACATGAACATAAAATTGGTCTGAGTGTTGGTTGTCGATGGCAACTCAGTTTTATCAGTCAACAGTGTACCGGTTCTGAACAAATAAGCCAGGAAGAGAGAGAGAGAGAGAGAGATCCTAGTGTCGTCCTTATAATGCTGGAGAGGGACCCTTCACGTGGTGGCAAAGATATGAATGGGTGATGAAGCTACCCAGTTATGCAAACGTCCCTAGTTCGCCTTTTTATCCCCTGAAAGGATGGTGGTGGGCTACAGAAGGGTAGTGTCAGCCTGCTGTCTACTAGATTCACGTACTGCCACTACTACTACTACTACTACTACTACCATTGCTACCACTACTACTGGTACTACTACTACTTTCTTGTCCTTTCCTGTTGTTGTTTATACTTTTTTATGTTGTTCAGAACTATACAGAAGTACTGAACTACACCAACTTTCTTTTTTCTTTTCACTTGGGTTGCTTCCAGATTTTACACCAAAGGAAGCGGTTAATGAAGGCTCTGTCTAACCCTCCCGGTCCCATCAGATGAAAACCAACCGACCAGGTCAAGAAATCAGAGTAATATTAACACAAGAATCCGTCTGTCTGCTGGTACTGCCCATTAACTTATCAGAGAAACGAGGTAGCTTGTCATATTTACTCATAAGATCCACTGTGCTGATGGATCTCCCTGCAGGCCATTGAGAAATGTTGCTTATAAGTTAGATCTGTGAGGCAGTACAAGTTTTTTGGCCATATATATATATATATATATATATATATATATATATATATATATATATATATATATATATTAGCTCATTATCTAGAAAGCATAAGATGGTTTTTATTATCCCTTTACGGCCCGAAGTTACTGTGTGGGGGACTTTTTTTTATTTAAGTGTTTGCGGGGAGGGTGCTTAGTGTTCCGCCCTTCGCCTACAGGCTCATAGTCGTGAATATCGAGGGCTCCCAACATTTGGTCGCGTCCAGATTACGTGCTTGCTGGCGTGGATTTACGGTGTTCTGCATCACTCTAGCCCAGCGGTTCCCAAACTTTTCAGGCCACGTACTACCTTCCAGGTTATGACCGAGTCCACGCACCCCCCTCCCACTGCCACCACAACTTTTGTTACCATTTATTGATAACTGCATGATCACATTTTCATTACGTTTATACAGCTCACACGTTTAATGACAATAACTGAATATCACTCACATCAGATTATAATATAATATGATTATGTGTCACATTATGAATATGAGATAATGCCAAATTATAAAGAGGAGTTTTGTCAAGAAAAGATTATGTTCCTGAAAATATGTTGGTGCTGACCTGTTAGTAGTTAGTGGGATGGATGGGCCTGCATTTCAGCACAAGGTCAGCAACGCTGGGAGCAGCTGAAGAAATTTTAATTCTCAGATCTTTCTCAGCCTCCATCCTTTGGCGATACTTCGTCTTCACTGCCGTGAGGGCAGAAAAACCAGCCTCACACTGGTATGTTGTGGCAAAGGGCATCAATACTCTCAATGCTCGCATGGATAAGTCAGTATACAGTACTCTTCCATGACCTGTGCACTATGGGTATCATCATACCTATAGTGCTGCTATAGCCCTCTTCACTTTGGTTTAGCCATTATGAACCCTTAGGTTCACAGTCGTATCATGATACCTATAGTGCTGCTATAGCCCTCTTCACTTTGGTTTAGCTAGTATGAACCCTTAGGTTCACGTTCGTGGCTTTATGCTCGAATCTAATGAGGCACCGTTGTGCTGTATCCTTAAATTGAGGGTAAATTTAAATGAAAAGCCCATATCAATGATATCATAGATGTCATGATTCATACACCTCACCCAATATTAAACCTAAATCCGTAAGACAACGTAATACCTGATAACCACCTACCATCTTCCAACTCAGCCAGCCATGCTCGTTTGCGCCTCTCCTCCCCTCCCCCTCCTGCCCTTCCTCCCTCCACCGGCCCCTCCACAACCTCCCCCCTCCCTTCCTCTTTCTCGCCCCCCTCCCCCGTAACTCGACGGGTAGAAGCGACCCCAAGGTGTGTGTGCTCGTGTCTCTGTCCCATTAGCTCGCGACTGTACCTTTCATCATATTTGCGTTTTTTTTTTTTTTTTAATTTTCCTCTCACATTCTTCAACTCTATCTTTCCGACTGAGTAGGTCTCGCTGTTCATTCTGCCGTTTCACTCCATCCCGTCCCTCCGATTCACTCTGCTGTCGCATATCATTTTATTCCACCATGTCTCTTTTTTCATGTGCTTCTCTCCGGCCCTCTTCATTAGTGGCACTCGCCCCTCCTTCACCAGACGATATGGCCATGGACTGCTTTTCAGGATTTTTCTTTTCTGATAGTTTCCGGTATTTGAACGAATTTGTAACTTAACACCCTCGCACTCCGAATGCAACTGACAGACTACTAGGCTGGTCAAGGCACCCGAGTCCCGAGGCCCTGCGATCACTGATAAGGAATCGCGCGCGTCCAATCCGGTTAACACAGACCACTCACCACACGTCGGCACTGGTTGCATGATAGTACACTTAACCACACGTCGGCACTGGTTGCATGATAGTACACTTAACCACACGTCGGCACTGGTTGCATGATAGTACACTTAACCACACGTCGGCACTGGTTGCATGATAGTACACTTAACCACACGTCGGCACTGGTTGCATGATAGTACACTTAACCACACGTCGGCACTGGTTGCATGATAGTACACTTAACCACACGTCGGCACTGGTTGCATGATAGTACACTTAACCACACGTCGGCACTGGTTGCATGATAGTACACTTAACCACACGTCGGCACTGGTTGCATGATAGTACACTTAACCACACGTCGGCACTGGTTGCATGATAGTACACTTACTTTATTTTATTCTCTGTCACATTTCCTCATATCAGTCTGATCTGCAGGTTTTGTCGCTCATTTCATTTCGTTAGTCGTACATACCACATGTCACGAAACGAAAACAAAAGGAGTGACGTTACACTCGCATCAGTCACGGGTCGAGGATTACTGAGTTTCGGTCAAGTCTTTTAAATTTCGTCCATTAGTTGCGCGTTTTGAGTACACAAGGTATGAGGCTTTGAGCGATAGCTATCGAAACTGAGCGAAAACGTAAACTGCTGGCTGGTTGGATGTACTCAGAGCCCGGGTAAATTTCAAACTTAAGGAACAGTCAACTCCGCTGATGCGTACGCATAGGTTAGTCTTAAAATAATGTCAGTTAATGTCGAGACATAAATATAAATTCCGCCATTACAATTTTTTTCTTGCGCATTCCCAGCGATCATCTCACGCACCCCCAGGGGTGAGCGCACCAGTTTTGTTTGTTTGTGTGTTTTTAAGGGAGGATGAAGGAACCAAAGGCTAGGAGCCCGCAAACAGTTCCTTCCAAGAAAAAAAAAAAGCAATACCAAAGAGAGCCAAATTCAAGATCCGTTTATTTCGAGATGCCTGAAAATACTGCGTTTGAAGGACTGGAGATCATAGGAAGTAGGAAATACAGACAAAGGGAGACAGTTCCAGAGTTGACCTGTTGCATAAATGAAGGACTGGGAGTAACGGTTAACTCTTGCATTAGAGAGTTGGACAGAAAAGGGATGAGAATTTGTTGCTAGACGGGTGCTACGCATCCGTCGTAGATGTGGAGGGATTCAAGCAGACAGTTCAGAGGAGCAGTAACCATTGAAGTAGCGATAGAACAGAGATAAAGATGCAACAGTGCGGCGAAGAGACAGAGGGAGCCAGTAAGAGGAGGAGGGTTAGCGAGACGAAAAGCCTTTGACTTCACCCTATTGAGAAGAGCTGTATGTGGGGAGCCTCCCCATACATGAGAGTTGTACTCTACACAGGGGCGGATAAAACCCGTGTATAAAGTCAACAACTGTGCATTAAAAGAATTCTCCCTCCTAATTCCTTTCACCCTTCTCTCCCTGCATGAAGTGACAGGGAGATACACACACACACACACACACAGTTAAACCCCAAGAGTACCTTCTTCACTAACAGTGCAATTCGAGTCTGCCTTATCAGAATTACTAACTCACTGCAATAACCACTCGGCCACCGTCCCCACCACTGTTGCTTTGCTATAAACACTTCTTATGCACACTCACAAGGATGGCGAGGGGCAGATCTGTGAGTGTGTATATCGTGTGTCTGTAGGAGGTAGTTGGCAATTTATCACACAAATATTTCACTGTTCCTCTTGCACTATCTTAGGCGAAAGTGGGTGGGGGGAAAGTGTGTATGTGGGGGAGGGGTTCTGTGTGTGTGTGTGGGGGGGGTGTTTTGTGTGTGTGTGTGTGTGTGTGTGTGTGTGTGTGTGTGTGTGTGTGTGTGTGTGTGTGTGTAATTTATAGCACATCCACATTCTTCTCTCAGTACTAGTCTTATCATGTTTTATTTAAATATATATAGAGTAGACCATATCCATATATAGCACTCCATTAGAAAGTCACACACACTCTGTCTGTCTGTCTGTCTGTCTGTCTGTCTCTGTCTCTGTCTGTCTGTCTGTCTCTCTCTCTCTCTCTCTCTCTCTCTCTCTCTCTCTCTCTCTCAACCCCTAATTAGGAGCAGAAAATTGACCTGCCGGGGTGCAAGAAACCTACAAAAGGGAATTTTCGTACCCAAGTGATTTTACGACGCAGAGAAAATAGTGTAGCGTGAGTATGAACAATTGAGAGTGAAAGCAGTGGAAATGGATATGTTGAGGAGAATGAGAAACTGACTAGGAGAGTAAAGCTTGGACCCTGCTGGAAGGACGTACGAGTGAGAGCAGTGGAAAGAGATTATCGGAGAGGAGCCTGTGGAGTTACATAGAGAGACAGACAGACAAACGAAGAAGTAAAGGAGTGTTGTGGTGTTGATGTGGATTTGGTTGACACTGTTAAGAGAAAATCTCTGAGATCGCTCGGCCATGTGGGGAGGTCAGAGAATGAGGTACTTGAAGAGTGTATGCAAGTGAGGTGGAGAGGGAGAGGAGGAGGAGACCAGGGATGAGATGGAGAGATGGAGTTGAGAAGTATATGACTGAGAGACTGGAGAGGTAGGTGAATGGGAAGAGGAGGAGGGGGTGACCAAGGATGAGATGGAGGGATGGAGTGGAGAGGTATGTGAATGAAAGACTAACTAGAGGAGTGTATGAGAGGGAGAATGAAGGGAAGGGGAGAAGGGGGAAATCACATTGTATTTCACCATTAACAATTCATTATAAACTGATTACTGTCTGAATCATTTAACCAACACGGCAGTGGCTGAGTGGCTTGCGTCCCTAACTCAGATGGAAAATGAGAGACAGATGAATACGAAGGAAATTAACAAAGATAAATACGAAGAAAAATGACTGACATAAATACGAAGAAAACTGAGGCAGATAAATACAAAAAAAAAAAAAAAGGAGAAACAAGCAGGAAGGAAAATGAGAAGAGAGAAATAAGAAGGAAAATGAGAAACTGATGAAGACGAAGGAAAAAGAGGGTAAATGAAAGAAGTGTCACGTTGACCTTAATGACAGTGTACTTTTAAAACTGAGAGCCAGGTAATTAACTGTATAAAATTGAGAGCCAGGTAATTAAACTGTGTAACCTTATGCTGACACACCACTAGAGGGGGAGGTTATAATGGCTGGTTACCCTCAACCAGGCTCCTATGACCCACTCTCAGCTGGCCACGAAAGGGTTTAGGGTAGTGACAGTGTGCTAGGAATATTGATGGCCTTTGGTTCTTCCCTGCATTAAAAAAAAAAAAAAATCCAGTGCCTGTACTATGCCCTGCCGTCCATATTTATAACAAACGACGATTTCCTTCTCATTCTCTTGTTTTGTGTTTCATACTGTTAAAACAAAAATTATTACTCAAAATCTTTCATTGCTATAGCCAGTTGAAAAGTACTACTACTACTATTACAACAACAACAACTACTACTACTACTACTACTACTACTATCTCGTCACTGCAAGACCAGTCACTTACTCGTATAATTGCAAGTTACTTTAATTACTCCCTTTGACCCTAACAAACTATTATTTTCTCTCAACGCATTTTTCACCGACTATTTCCTTCCTTCCTCCTTCTCTTCCTCCTTCCTTCTCTCCTTCCTTCCTTCCTTCTTCCTTTTCTTTCTTCCCTTTTCCTTCTTCTTTCCTTTTCTTCCTTCCCTCCTTCTTTCCTTTTCTTCCTTCCCTCCTTCTTTCCTTTTCTTCCTTCCCTCCTTCTTTCCTTCCTTCCTTCTGCTTCTAATTTCCTCCCTGCTTTTTTTTTCCTCCTTCCTTCTTTCTCTTCTGAATTCATCCTCTTTTCTTTATCTTCCTCTTTCCTCTTATTTACTCTGTTTCTTGGCCTTTTCCTCCTTACTTTTTCTTCCCATTTCATCCTCCCTCCCTTTTCTTCCCTCTTTCCTCTGTTTCCTCTTCTTCCTGTTCTTCCTTTTCCTGTTTTTCTTCTTCCTCCTTCCTTCTGCTTCTTCAAACTTCTCTCTAATTCCTTTTCCTCCTCCTCCTCCTCTTCTTCTTCTACTTTTATTTTCATTCAGTTTGAAAGGTTTATGAAAGTGAAATTAAATGCCGTGATAAGATATACAACTGATTACTGTGCTGAGAGAGAGAGAGAGAGAGAGAGAGAGAGAGAGAGAGAGAGAGAGAGGGAGGGAGGGGGGAAGGGTGAATGTCAAACTTTTTATTTCCATCAGAGATAATTAAAGAACTTACAAATGAACCCACAGAGAAGATTAATTTCTTTTAACAGGAGGATCAAAACATAAACGCCATTCATCCTGCAAGTCGTAAACGGTACAGGCAGATACAAAAGTCTTTCGCCTCTCCCGTCTTTGTTTCATCGCTGGATTGATAGACGTTGGATGTGACGTTGTAGATTGACGTTCATATACTTATTGATACAGGAGTGACAGTATGCTTCTCTGTCCAGTGCGTCTCACTCAAGCATGTGTGTGTGTGTGTGTGTGTGTGTGTGTGTGTGTGTGTGTGTGTGTGTGTGAGAGAGAGAGAGAGAGAGAGAGAGTGGGGGGCGGCGTGGAGGGGGGTTAAGAGAATGTGGCAGAGAAGTGAATCCTCACACTATTAATCAGTGTCTCGCCCTGATCAGATTCTCTCTCTCTCTCTCTCACACACACACACACACACACACACACACACACACACACACACACACACTTTCACTTACTCATACTTGCTCTCCTTTTAGACCAGACACGATTATCTTCCGTCTTTACTTTTATCTTTATTTATTATGGCTTATATGACTCACTTTGGCTGAAGGAAATAGCTTAACGTTAGCTGGTATAAAATGCTAGACTTATCCCCACCATGACGCGGGTAAGCTGAAGAAACTTAACGCATTCGAAAGCTTAAGCAAGAGTACACAAGGCAGAGAGAGAGAGGCACGTAAAATCCATCAACAAACACAGACATCGGCAGTACAAACACCAAGCACTTCTCCCCCCAGAGCTTTTCTCCACTTCACTTCACAGGCGCTTTTTCTTCCATTCTTCTGTCTATCTATCTATCTATTGCCAGACGCCTCAATCCCGTACGGGATGGCAACTAACAAATCGCCTCCACGTCGCCCTGACCCCCGCAATTTCATTGACCTGCTCCCAACTCACACACCCCTCTCTCACATACCTCTCCACTCCATCCTCCCATATTATCCTCGGCCTCCCCCTCCTTCTCCCCCCCTCCACCTCACTCACATACACTCTCCTCGTCAGTCTTTCACCCTCCATCCTCTCCACATGGCCAAACCACCTCAGTGTGTTCCTCATAACGCTTCCTATCACATCCACATCCACACCACAACGCT
>NW_027643779.1:47500-75000 GCF_032717465.1 Coenobita brevimanus | reverse complement strand
GGGGTGGTGCAGCAGCCTTGCCTGGCGCTTTTAAGGTAGGCAGCAGTCAATCAGGCCCTAGCTCCGTTTGCTCCACTGAGACAAGGAACTCTCCAATGTGGGACAAGTACACAAGTTTCATCCTGAAGCAGTGACCCCTGGTACATTAAAAAAATCCCGATGGTGGTCACTTGACTAACAGGGACCCTCAGTGATCCACAGCCCATCACAGGTCGAAAGTAAGAGTAGTGACCGTTAAATCAGGGTTATCTGTGCAGCTCCTAATCTGTGCTTATATTGCTTTCTTTGCGCTGGGGAGACTGAAAAGTATATAGGACGGGTGTCTTAGATAAAAGGGGACTGCACAGTGCACAGTGTGGATGTGCAATGCACAGAGTGGATGTTTAGGGGTGGTGCGGCAACCTTCCCTGGCGCTTTTTAGGTAGGCAGCAGTCAATCAGGCAATAGCTCCGTTCACTCCACTGAGACAAGGAACTCTCCCATGTGGGACAAGTACACAAGTTTCATCCTGAAGCAGTGACCCTGGTACATTAAAAATCCCGATGGTGGTCACTTGACTAACAGGGACCCTCAGTGATCCACAGCCCATCACAGGTCGAAAGTAAGAGTAGTGACCGTTAACTCAGGGTTATCTGTACAGATCCTAATCTGTGCTTATATTGCTTTGTTTGCACCGAATAAATTGAAAATGTATAATATCGTGACGCAACACTATGTACGGGTACATTGTTTACGGGTGTCTTGTAGACTAAGGGGGCATGAACTTACATGTACCGTAGCTATAAAAGCAAGTTATTCGGACAGAAAAAGAGTCAGCTGAGGATTTTCGTGCAAATACTTGTCTAATTTGTTTTTGAATGTCTCAATTGAGATACTGTTCACGGTATCTGAGGGTAATCTGTTCCAGATATTTACAACTCTGTTAAAGAAGAAGTATTTTGCTTCGTGGGATTGGAATCGTTTTCCCATGATTTTGCAGCCATTACTTCTGGTTTGACTCGACCGGTCTATATCAAAATATTTATTCATGTCTAAGTTGTCATATCCCTTCATGATTTTGAAAACTTCAATAAGGTCCCCTCTTAACCTGCGCTTCGTTAGGCTAAATAATTTAAGTTCTTCAAGGCGTTCCTCATATGGTTTGTTTCTAAGTCGTGGTACCATTTTTGTGATTCTTCGCTGAATTTTCTCTAATTTTTCAATGTCCTTTCTGTAGTACGGAGACCAGAATTGCACACAATACTCAAGATGGGGGCGCACTAGCGAGTTGTACAAGGCAAGTATGACTTTTTCCGATTTAAACTCGAAAGTTCTTCCAATAAAACCCACTAGCTTGTTTGCAATTTTTACCGCATCGGTACACTGCTTGCTTGGTTTTAGGTCATTTGATATTATCACACCAAGATCCTTTTCACTGTCTGTACTTGATAACTGAATATTGTTCATTTTGTAATTTGCATGGACATTGTTACTTCCAATATGAAGTACTTTACATTTTTCTGTGTTGAATTTCATTTGCCATTTTTCTGCCCAGCTTGCTAAAGTATTAAGGTCATTTTGTAACTGCTGCCACTGTAATTTTGAAGTGACTTTACTGGTTATTTTAGTATCATCTGCAAATTTGGATACTTTACAATTTAGACCCTCATCAATGTCATTTATATAGATAATAAAAAGTATCGGTCCAAGTACTGAGCCTTGGGGAACGCCGCTGATCACATTACGCCATTTGGATTCCTTTCCGTTTATCACAACTCGCTGTTTTCGGTCTGACAGCCAGTCTTGTAACCATTTTTGCGTCTTTCCTTTTATTCCATGTGCTTCTATTTTTCTCATGAGACGCTTGTGAGGGACAGTGTCAAATGCTTTCTGAAAGTCGAGGTAAATTACATCTACTGCTCTTGAGTTATCGTATGATTTGTAAACATCATGGAAGAAGTCCAGTAAGTTAGTTAAGCATGAACGACGATGTCTGAATCCATGTTGCGAGTCTTTAATTATATTATTTTCTTCTAGATAATTAACTATTTTATCTCTTATGATTTTTTCCATTAACTTGCACACTACTGATGTTAAGCTGATTGGTCTGTAATTTCCTGGGTGCGACTCATTTCCTTTTTTGAAAATTGGTGTTACATTTGCTAGTTTCCATTCGCGTGGAACTTTCCCAGTACTTAATGATTTATTGAATAAGACAGAGAGTGGCAGCAGTAACTCATGTTTTGCTTCTTTGAGAATTCTCGGTGATATTTTATCGGGGCCAGGGGTTTTGTTTATGTCCGTACTATTTATGGCTGAAAGGATATCATTATTATGGATAGCATAGTTACTAAGGACTGTGCTATTTGCTTGGTTTGTGGGTAACAGTAGGTTTCTGGTGGTGTTTTCTACTGTAAAAACAGACGCAAAGTAATCGTTAAGAATGTTTGCCATTTCGACCTCATTTTCAGTGTGTCTGCCATTGTTTGTTTCTAGAGGACCTATTGATGTAGTCATAACTTTTTTCTTTCTAATGTAACTGTAAAATTCTTTAGGATTTGATTTGCACATATTAGCAATGTGGATCTCCAGTGCTCTTTTGCTTTGTTTAATAAGTCTTTTCGATGTGCGGCGTAGATTATCATATTGTAATTTATCATCATTATTTTGTGTAGCTTTATATTTATGGTATGCCTGTTTTTTGGCTATTAAGTTACTTTTTATTTCACTGGATCACCACTTTGGTTTACTATTTCCAGCTGGACGTCTGTTACGTAGTGGCACACATGACTTTACCACTTCATTAAATTTTTCGGTGAATATTTCCCATGCTTGGTTTACGTCATCGGTTTCAGACATTTGATTCCAATCTGCAGTTGCAAGTAGCGCTCTGAGCCTGTTGAAATTAGCTCTACGATAATCTGGGACCTTTTCTTTGCTCTCCGTTTCTTTTACTTTTTCAGTAGTAATATTAAACTGTATAGTTCGATGATCACTGGAACTAAACTCAGGTCCTATTTCAATGTTGTTGACTAGGTTATCATTTGTAGTCAAGATGATGTCTAGGATATTGTTTCCTCTCGTTGGGTATTCTACGTGTTGGGAAAGGGCGCTTTCCTGAAGATTCGTATAAAGCTCTTGTCCTGAGTGTGCCGTCAGTGGTTCACCCCACTTTGTTACCGGTAGATTAAAGTCTCCAAAAATTACGCTATCCTCTTGACAACAAATTTCCGCAATTTGATCATAAAGTTTTTCATCTGTCTCAGTTGACTGTGCTGGCGGACGATAGATGAGACATATATTTATTTTGTGTGAATTAATACTTAGCTGAACATAACTGGCATCTATGTTGGTAATACTGGGTTTGGATAGCACAAGGGGATGGAGACTAGTTTTCACATATAGTAAAACACCGCCACCAGCTCGATGTGGTCGCTCACAGCTGAAAATATTGTACCCTGTTAGTGAGTATTCCGCTAGAAAGTCACGGTCAGATGTGTTAATCCAGGACTCTGTGATGCCAATGATGTCATAATTTTCTAGGTAAATTAGAGATTCTAAATCCTCAAACTTGTTACGTAGACTACGTGCGTTAGCATAGCAGACTCTGATTCCGTTCCGAACAGTTGGTGATCTGACTTTGTGGGTATTTACGTTAAGGTTACTGTTCCTGGACGTGCCGCGTTTTTTGATCTGAAGAGGGCAACTTTATCGTTTAGAAGTCTACCTAGCCGTGCCGCTCCTACTGAGTTCAAATGGAGACCATCTTTCTGGAATAGAGTATGTTGCTCATAAAACTGGTCCCACAGATTGACAGAGTCGACTCCCTCTTGCGTGCAGAGAGATTTGAGCCGGTTATTTGTGCTGAAGGCCTTATCATAGAAACTATTTTCTGCCTTGATCCTTGGGAGTATACCAGATATTATCACATTAGTGGACTTAGTTTTGAATCGTTTGATCATTTCATGATACTTTGCTAGCAATTCCTCTGATCTACTGCGCTTCAGATCATTTGTACCAACATGGATAACGTATAGAGTTTGATCATTTGCGTCTTTTGTGACCTCATCGCAGGCTTCTGTGATATCACTTAGTCCACCTCCTGGAAAACAGTACCTCTTTCTGCTGATGGGGGCACGTCCACAAAATTCCTCCAGCTGACTGCGTACAATAGAGTCCCCAATAAGTCTTGTTTCTTCTGTCTCATTTACCGCTTCTGCAAGGATCTGGTAGCGATTATACGTAGTTATGGGAAGATGCTTCCTCGAATCTTTTCCGGGTTTTGCGCCATTTCTTACCATAGTAAAGGGGACTTCGCTTGGCGAGGAACGTACTGAATCGCTGGATGAGGAAGATACTGATACACTATTATTTGTGACTGCCTGATGGGCGGGGGCTTGTACGAGCTCAGTTTGTACGCTTCTTCCTTCTCGAGTGCTGTTGCTGACTCCTACATTTGCCACTACAAACTCTTTCAGTGTCTCAAACTCTGCCGTGAGTTCCCTGTAATTTCTCTGCGATTCAGCATGATGGCAACAGAAGATGAGGAAGATACTAGTGATATGTCTGCATGACTAATGTACCTGAGGGTTCTGCTATCTGAAATGCATGGTGGCTGTTGCCAATGGACAGGAGACTCAAAGGGTGAGACAGGCAGTCAGACGGACGGGTAGACAGAGCAGGTTGTTGCTTAACATCGGTTAGTCTAGCTGAGCAGACCCGTCGACCACAATCAGAAACTGCTCCTACGGGACCGTCGTACAGGTACAGTACAGTACATGCAACGTGTAGATATCCGTAACCCCAGTGTGGTAGACAGCTTCTCACAAGAGTCAGACCAAGGCCCTTCTCATGGCTAGGTGCAGGAAACTATGAGTGCACAGTGCCACCACGTGTAGGCTCCTCCTCAGCACCTGGGGACGAAGGCTGACAGGTAATGAAGACAAGAGGAGGGAGGAAAAGGTGGTGACGGCGGCACTGACAGGGAGGAGAAAGGCTTGGCGTTAACAGTGTGGGTGATGTTCCCGGTAACTAACTAAGCTTTACGACCACACGACACACCATTTATGCCCCTCTCGTTGGCACGGCACACAGCAACACTTCTTCTTAAGCCAATTATTTTGCGTATCACACCTTATTGTTGCTTTAAGTGCTATATTATTATCCGTTTAGTTTGCCTTAGTAACACACGAGGATACTTTGACCCATTAGGCAAGGTATTTAAGGAAGGTTTCAGGATGTATCGTCAGCCAGCACGAACGCCACCTTTTGTAAAGTGTTGCCCTGCAGGGAGACACAGCCACGGAGGAGGAGGAGGAGGAGGAGGAAGACAACGACGACGACGACGATGATAATAATGATGTTGACACGCACGCACGCACATGCACCTGCGTTGACTGGAATATTAATATCCTCCAGTGTTCCGTGTTGTTGGAAGAAGTAGGCTCGGCAGGCAGTGAAGCAGACAGGGAGAAGCATGTAGACGCATGCCGAGACACTTTTGCATGTCCCGTCGCCAGCATATGTTTTCACCAGACGTAAAGGCAAACACATGCACCCTAACACACTCCTGCATGTCCCGTCACTAGCATATGATTTTGCAAGACGTAGAGGCAAACACACGCACCTTGACACACTATTGCTACACGATTCTACAAGACGCACAGGCAAGCACACGCACCTTAACACACTCTAGCATGTCTCGTCACCAGAATATAATTTGACAAGGGGCGTAGAAGCATGAAAACATTTTGACACGTGTTTGTATGCACCATTTTAAGTCAGGGGTGTAATTTCTATATACAGGTGGTACTGCGTATTGGAAGAAAATGGAGGATCAGATTTACAGCAAGTAATGTAACTGTATTAAGCAACAGTCCTCCAAAACAATGTTTTTTTTTTTTTTTTTTAGATAGCAATGAAACTTTAAAAAGGACGCGTTATCAAGAAGGCGATCCGTAACATGGACTCTGTAAATGTTAACAAGAATCACAGACGCTAGCTGACAGGAGTACATGCTTGGCTTCGCGTGTAAACCACAACTGTCAACTCTCTCATCTTCCCTCACACATACACGCCAGTTGTTACTCGTGCCCTGAGGTTGACTAGCACGAAAAATCTTGCATAAGGATGAAATAAACTGCTAAATCTGTCCTACGTTGTAGCTTTCCTGACTACGTGTAGACCACAACAGCCAGTCTCTCTCATCTTCCCTCTCAAATACGTCAGATGTTACATTGTGCTCTTAGGTTGTCTGAAGATGAAAAGCTGCTGAGGGATGGAGAAATTATAGCTAAATATGGCCAAGACTAATATCCAGTATCATCTAACGTTTGTGCGAGTGGCAGAGTTTAATAGTTAAAAGGCATCTCTTGCTATTGCCCATTGTTATGTAAAATATTCTCTCCTAAGTCCCTGCTTGTCCTTTACCCCCCTCCCTCCTTTCCTCCATCTCCCCATCCCTCCATTTCTCTCCCTCTCCCTCCATCTCTCCCTCGGCTTCCATCGCTCTCCATTTCCCCCCCTCCCTCCCCCCCTCCTTGCTCTCCCCTTTCACGTCGCTATTTTTGACAGCTGCCCATCTCACCCACGCCGGTATTCGTGACCTGTTTTCCTCTAAGCATCAAGCTCTGTTGGAATCATTCTCTATTGGTTCCTCGATATTTTGGCTACGAAATTCCCTCTGTATATCAGCGTCCTAACAAACCCAGGGCGCCTGTAATATTAAAACAATAATGCTTACCCCTTTCAATCTTATGACGAATTATTCACGCTGTCCCTAAAAGACTTTAGAGACTCTTCGGACTGTAGTTCTTATATATAGTCGTAGATATAGCCTTCATTAACCCCCTCTATTTTTTTCAGGCAGGGAAGAAGGAACTAATGGCCAGAAGCCGGCAAGCCTTTTACTACAGAAAATTTAAAAGAAAAAAAAAAGCCAAAGTTGAAGTTAAATAATTTTGAGACATGTAAATTAGAAAATGTCATGCTTTTGAAGGGGTTAACATCATTGCCTAGACTAAGCCTCGTCTTACTACAGGGCAATTTTTTCCACTTTATAGAAACACCGTAATGGGTTAGTCTCAAAGAACGTCCTTCCTCTGAAAATTGTATTAACGCCTAAGTTTTTATGCATTTCAAAAGTTTAGGACCCCAAACTGAACTGACAGCTTATATACCCTCTCCGGGAGAAGGTTATAGAGATGAAATTATACTTATTAACAGTGACACAAGTTTTATTATACTCTAACGTGCCGATAGGTAGAGGTGGCAACAACATCCACTCTCCTGTAGTGCTGCCTACTTCTTTGTTTCAGTCCTCCTCTTCCTGTATCTTTCCTCCTTCCTGTCTATTATTCTACCCACTTCAGGCGAGTGCATCACGTAACAAGCCCAATGGTTCCCTGTTACCCAGAAAACCATATGCAACGCTGAGTGGTAACCATACACCCACATAACAGGCCGATGTGCAGCAGACTATGGTGCCCCTGTTAAAAAAGTCCAGTTCTAAATGTGACATTTATCCAGGTAATAAACCGATACTCTTCCCACTGCCTTGTTATGGCGGGGCGTCGTCTGCTGCAGGAGAATATCACTTCAAAGCATGGGAAAGTCATGTCTCAAGAATTACTCTACCCGCCACACATGCAATATTCCTCAAATCAGGCCCCCCTTTTATAAGTGACAACAGTTGTGTAAGTCTGCATAGGTTAAGGAAAGTGAAAGAACAGTATTGATTTACAAAGTAAATACATTCACACCCAATACACACGTAAAACTACATTAACTGAGAATGACTGTGTAAAGTGTACGGTGTATGACAACTTGTAGTCTACTCCACATAGCTATTTTCATAGCTAAATCCATAGTTATTCTCAATTTCTTCCAAAATATTTCCTGGCCATACCTTACTACTTTCTTCTACTAACTTTGTTCACTTATCCTTTATTTCCTATGTCCTTAGCAATTTCTTATATCTTCCACTTTATATCCCACCACACTTTCTATATTCTCCACATTTTTTCCATATCCATACAACTTAATGGGTTCACAAGGATTTTTATGGCCACACGTTAGTCAAATTTCACTGCACTATAGGCGCCTTGCTCAGCCTTCTCTGCTCCCACAAACTGCTGCTGTCTGCGGCTGCGGTAGGCCACTTGCTGAGATGGTACTTAACATCGATAGTCTGGAATTCTTGAAGTAGACGGTATGAGAGGGGCGAGAGAGAGATGAGGTGGGGATGTGTGTCCGTGAGTGCTGTGTGCCGGCTACTGCTTTTACCGAGACCTCTCACCCATCCAGGTCACGTTGATTTTGCAGTGACATCATCGTCCACTCACCAGTCTTCTCAACTCGACTGAGCAGCCACGGCACATGTGGAGTTTAAAGCATTATTAATACACTTTGGTAAAATGTAATGTGTAATGTGTTTCAGACATTCAGCCACTCATTCCTCTCAGCCATACTCATTCCTCTTACGAGTTGAATATGAATGAAAATAACTGGGGAAAACTTTCTATTCAATCCCAGACGAAGGAATGATAAGCAATTAAATCTTGTAAACATTGAACGAAACATACACCGAATGAAGAAACCACTTGTTGGACGACGTAAGAAAGAATTAGCTTAGTTCTGCACAAATAATACGCTAATTTTTAGGAATTTAATGTCATGACTTAGTCAAGACGAACCACCCTGCAGGGGCGGTTGCTTGGCTCCAATTGGAGTCTGGTCAGCTAGACATTGCTGGTTTAATAAACCAATAAATGTTCATGATTTTTCCTCAAGGAGTTAATGACAGTTTTATGTAACCCTCCCAGAACGACACGAACAAACCACAGACGATTTAATTGACCAAAACCCTATTCAGTCAGAGCTGACGGATTGGAAAAAATTGCAGACTAATACTGCAGGTACCAAAACAATGGAGGCAGTAATTAAGTGTAGTGAAGAGTCAACATTGTGCCAGCCACCGACCCAATATGGACAAAATGTGGATATGGGGGTCAGAGGGTCAGGGTGTAGGAGAGAATATGGTGGAAAAATGCTGGTAGAACAGGAATAGATCATTACTTAAAACACACACACACACACACACACACACACACACACACACTAAGGTTCACTGTCAAAACAGACCAACAACAGTACAACATGAACTGAACAAGCTATCAAAGGCTAGCCACGAAAAACGTTACGGTAAATACGTAACTAAAACTGAAAAAGTGAAGCAAGTGACGAACACAGGTCACTTTTCAATATAACCACACCAATTTCCCTCACGATTTCTTTATTTTCGTCAATACCTTAATGTAAAAGTACCTATAAATCTAACTAACCCCGTTGTCAGTCCTTAATCTTGCAGTTTAAAGCCACTGCTCCACGATATGGAAAAATACAGGGGACAAGGGAAGGGGCTATGCTGCACCGCGCCTCTCATCACTACTAGCCAATTCCCACCAAACCGTACCCACTCCCTGGATGACCTACCCCACTCGTCGTTATTGCTACAGCCCAGCACTTTCCTACGAACAACCCCCAAAACAAAAACCACCTCCCTCTATATGTGGCTGTCGTAACAATGATTAATATATACATAAACATTTCAGCTGTACACATGAATTAAATGCAGATTTACAAATATTCAACCACCAGTGTCACTCAAATCACTCCTATCATCTATTCTTAAAACTATCACTATCAAATTTAAGTCCAAAATAAAGCTGTACAAGTAGTAAATATAGAACATACCTTCATAAATGGTTAATATCCGACTACCATCTTCCCACTAGATACATCAAGCTTTAGTTCAACGGCTGGATCCACTGTCGATGTCCTCTAACATCAGTCACTAATTTCTCCAACTTACTCCCTCACGTATGGACTCTGGTCTAGCGCCGTGCAAGGTTATTCACGTCCCATTGCTCCTGGTTAACTAACTAATTTCATGCAGGTTTATTTCACCTCGACTCTGAATGAAGCACCACAGCTACACGAAAGCATGAATATCAGTATGAAGTACTCGACTCCACGGAGGAGAAAAGATACAGAGTAACGAGTCAAGGTTAAAACTGCGAGGCCATTACCTTCACGCCATCTAGTGCACAAGCGAGATAAGGGAGAACGGGATATAAGAGAACGGTTACGGGGTAGACTATGTTTAGATTATGAATCGGGAATATATAAGCCTTCCACGTGACACTAAGTTAGTCTTAAATAATTATATTGTGCATGAGCATCCTTCACCATTGATAACATGAGGCTGGTGAATAGTGTCCCATGTAACGTATTTTGAGACAAAGATTCATTCCAGTGATAAAAGTCTTTGATCCGGAATATAATGGATGTATTAATGGAACGCTCTGGTAAAAATTACAGCTATAAACTCATTCTACAACTCCCTAGCACCTCTTCCTTAGCTATTTATTTTGCTTATTACACCTTGCTCTCCTACTGTGCCGTATAAATACTTCAAGCTTTACCATAATCTGCATAAAAAACGTACAAAAGAATGTTAATCAGCCTTGTCCAAAAATATATCGCTAAGGAAGTCTTTGGTTGACTAGTGGGTGGTGCCTGTGTGTTACCATGGCAACCTCTCACACCACCAGTTACATACATACATTTTCCCACCAGCAAGTTCCATTAGAGAGTATTGTGTGTGTGTGTGTGTGTGTGTGTGTGTGTGTGTGTACAGTCATGCGTGTGTCTGCACATCTCACTGCAATGCTCCGCCAACACCCACGACACTTTTCTCCTTAATTTCTTACCACAGAGAACTCTTACATTCCTTGATCTTTTCAAAAACTTGGTTCGACGTCGTTCTTACATATTATGAAGGAAAAAAAGGTAACTGTTGATATAAATGTTCGTACAAAAACATTATATATAAACTGCGGGAGATATATTCTTTTCACTTTCACTTGGCCCAGATTTTCGTTCTTTTGCAGCTGATTTCACGTAGTTCAGTGGCAGAAAGTACAATGCTATGGCTCTACAACCTTGCCTCAGCACATCTTCGTGACCAGCATCATCTTCCAGTGTTCATCTATTGCTACAACTCAGCATTCAGGACGGAAATAGGGGAGTTTTAGGCCAAGTTAGAGTAAAACGAGTATAGTGGACAATATTCATAGTCTTGCCTTGGTTAGAGTGTGGCTAGGTTAGAGTGTGTTACACACACACACACACACACACACACACACACACACACACACTCCCTTCCCCACCAAGAAGTCTTACCTTAGAATACTTGTGTGTGTGTGTGTGTGTGTGTGTGTGTGTGTGTGTGTGTGTGTGTGTAATTTTATCGTGTGACGTGTGCGTGTGTGTAACCATGTGAGTATATTTCACGTACATGTGTAGGTGTGTAAGTATAAACAGTCTTATCAGTATGACGTGTGTGCGTGTGTGTATGTGACGTATTGTACATGTGTAGGTGTGTATGTGCGTGTGTTTGACGTATATGTGTTGGTGTCTATGCGTGTGTATGTACTGTACGTGTATGCTTCGTGATGTGTGTGTGTGTCTGTATGCATATATGTATGTAATGTGTGCACATTTGTGATATATGTATGTAGATGTGTGTGTGTGTGTGTGTGTGTGTGTGTGTGTATGTATAAAGTGTGTGCGTGTGTATGAAGTGTGTGCGTGTGTATGAAGTGTGTGCGTGTGTGTATGTAGTGTGTGCGTGTGTATGTATGTACGTAGGCCTATGTAGGTGTATACACGTTATCTTAAAGCTCTAGTTTTCATACAATACGGCACGTTAGAGAGAGAGAGAGAGAGAGAGAGAGAGAGAGAGAGAGAGAGAGAGAGAGAGAGAGAGAGAGAGAGAGAGAGGAAGGCCGTTGACTGTGTGTGTGTGTGTGTGTGTGTGTGTGTGTGTGTGTGTGTGTGCGCATCAGTACTGAGGCTGAGCAATTACAGGTAACTGAGGAACTTGGGCATGTCGGTAGGCAAGAATAAACGTAAGTAGGTAGGTAAGTAGGTAGATAAGGAGGTAGGTAAAGTAGGTAGGTATTTAGATAGGTAGGTAGGTAGATTGGTAGGTAGGTAGACAGAGAAATAGGTGGGTAGGTAAGTAGGTTGGTAGGTAGGTAAGTAGGTTGGTAGGTAGGTAGGCAGGTCGGTAGGTAGGCAAGAGTAAAGTAGGTAGATAGGTCAGTAGGTAGGTAAGTAGGTAGGAAGGTAGGTAAGTAGATAAATAGGTAGGTAGGCTGGTAGGTAAGTAGATACGAAGGTAGGTAGGTAAGTAGATATGTAGGCAGGACGGTAGGTAGGCCATTAGTATGTATATATGGAGATACCTAATAGACAACAGACAGACAGACGGGATGGATGAAAGGAAGGAAGGAAGGAAGGAATGAATGAATGAAGGAAGGAAGGAATGAAGGAAGGAGGGAAGGAAGGAAGGAAGAAAGGAAGGAAGGAAGGAAGGAAGGAAGAAAGGAATGAATGAATGAAGGAAGAAAGAAATGAATGAATGAATGATGGAAGGAAGGAAAAAAGGAAGGAAGGAAGGAAGGAATTAGGGAAGGAAGGAAGGAAGGAAGGAAAGAAAGAAGGAAGAAATGAATGAATGAAGGAAGGAAGGAAGGAAGAAAGGAATGAATGAATGAATGAATGAATGAATGAAGGAAGGAAGGAAAAAAGGAAGGAAGGAAGGAAGGAAGGAAGAAATGAATGAAGGAAGGAAGAAAGAAATGAATGAATGAATGATGGAAGGAAGGAAGGAAAAAGGAAGGAAGGAAAAAAGATAGGAAGGAAGGAAGGAAGGAAGGAAGGAAGGAGGAAGTAAGGAAGAAGAGAAAATGACTAAGGGAGAGGAGGGGGGGTGGAGGGAGTGGCTGGGAACGCGCCAGACGAGAGAATATGATACGTCAGGCGCGTGACGCGTCCCCAGCCCGTCTCTTCTGGCCTGTCGTCCCCAGCCACTCTGTCTGTCTCTCTGTCTCTTTCTGTCTGTCTGCCTGTCTGTCTCTCAGTCAGTCTGTCTGTCTGTCTGTCTCTCGCTTTGTCTGTCTATCTCTTTGTCTCTGTCTCTGTCTGCCTCTCTGTCTCTTTCTGTCTGTCTGCCTGTCTGTCTCTCAGTCTGTCTGTCTGTCTGTCTGTCTGTCTGTCTCTCTCTCTCTCTCTCTCTCTCTCTCTCTCTCTCTCCCACATGTCTTCACTGCCTGAGCTTCTCTAGGGACAAGATAGGTAGGTAGGTAGGGTAGGGTAGGGAAGGGTAAGGTAACGCAATGTAGGACAGGGTAGGGTAGGGTAGGGTAGAGTAGGGTAGGGTAGGGTAGGGTAGGGTAGGGTAGAGTAGAGTAGGGTAGGGTAGGGTAGGGTAGCGTAATGTAGAACAGGGTAGGGTAGGGTAAGATAGGGTATCGTAGTGTAGGACAAGGTAGTGTAGGGTAGGGTAGTGTAGGGTAGGGCTGGGTAGTGTAGGGTATGGTAGTGTAGGGTAGGGTAGTGTAGGGTAGGGTAGGGCAGGGTAGGGTAGGGTAGGGCAGGGTAGGGTAGGATAGGGTAGGGTAGGGTAGGGTAGGGCAGGGTAGGACAAGGTAGGGCAGGGCAGGGTAGGGCAGGGCAGGGCAGGGTAGTCAGTAAAGGTAGATTAGCTTTGGTCTGGTAGATTTAGGTAAGCTTACAGTTAGATAAATAGATAGATAGACGTGGATGATATTTTGATTATGAACTCTGATACACACAGGTCTTTTGGCGTCTCTCTCTCTCTCTCTCTCTCTCTCTCTCTCTCTCTCTCTCTCTCTCTCTCTCTCTCTCTCTCTCTCTCTCTCTCTCCCTACCCACACGCCTTCATCCCGTAAGGGATGGCCACAAACAAATCACCTCCATGTCGCCCTGTCCCCGGCCATTTCACTGCCCTCCCCCCAACTTACACCCCCCTCTCTCATATGCCTTTCTACTTCACCCCTCCATCTAATCCTCGGTCTCCCCCTCCCTCTCCCCTCCTCCACCTCACCCACGTCACTCTCCTTGTTACTCTCACATCCATTAGGTAAGCATCGCCGGTGTGTGTGTGTGTGTGTGTGTGTGTGTGTGTGTGTGTGTGTGTGTGTGAGAGAGAGAGAGAGAGAGAGAGAGAGAGAGAGAGAGAGAGAGAGGGAATTTATGTATACGAGTGTATGAAAGGGGACTTCGAATGTGTGTGTGTGTGTGTGTGTGTGTGTGTGTGTGTGTGTGTGTGTGTGTGTGTTAGAGTGACGTGTGGCAGTGTAAGTTGCCTATCTATCTATTTATCATTCTATCCATCCATCCATCCATCTATCTGTCTATCTATCTATCTGTCCATTTATCTATCCACTCATCCCTCCATCCCTTCATCCATCTATCTATGTATCCATCTACCTATCAATCTGTCATCCATCTATCCATCTATCAATCTATCATCCATCCATCCATCCATCCATCTATTAATCTATTATCCATCCATCCCTCCATCCATCTATTAATCTATCATCCATCCATCCATCCATCCATCTATTAATCTATTATCCATCCATCCATCTATCAATCTATCATCCATCCATCCATTCATCCATCTATCTATTCACCCATCCCTCCATCCATCTATCTATTTATCCATCAACCTATCAATCTATCCATTCATCTATCCATCCATCTGTCTATCTGTCTATCTATCTATCTATCTAATCTAACAGGCGAAACATAACTTAGCTTTTATCGCAGGTAAGAGTGAAAGCAGTGGAGATGGGACTGCTGAGGAACGTATGTGGGGTACAGAGAGTGGATAGGATACGAAGTAATGTGATTCGTGAAAGATGTGGTGTGAGGAAATCTGTGGACACCAGATTTATCACAGTTCCTTAGGTATGGTGCAATACCACACTGAATGCAGTATTCCACCTTTGTCTCTTCTTGTTCGTTGTTTTTTTGCTATGTCTGAATCTGGAAACACTGAAATGAATTGCTCAGCATCATCATTTGTACTTGCAAAAGAATAATTGGAGCTGACAACCATCAAAGCTTGAATAGCTTCTACTTCGAGAATCAAGGTCCAAATGAAATGGAGGAATTGAAGAAGGGAAGGGCAGGAGGAAGTGGTTCATACAAGGAGGGTGGAAAGGTTACAAGAGGATGGAAAAAGGCAGAATATAAGAGAGAAGTAGAGGAGCGATTGGGTAAATATGGACTGTAGCAGATGAGGGACGTGGAAGGTGTGGTGCAAGATATTCACAGAAGAAATCTGTGCAGCATGTGAGGTGGTGTGTGGTGACGAGAAGTTTCAAGCATAGGCTAGATAAGCTTATGAATAATAAGGGGTGGATATAGAAAAAAGGAAATCTTATAACCAATACTAATTCACAATTTTTCCTTTTCAGGTTACACTATGATAGTCTCTATTCTCCTTTCACACTTTCCTGTAAAATATTCCGCTATTTTTCTTCCAGCAGCCAATCAAAATACAGGGTTTATTTCCGAACATAAACACATAGTAAGGACGCCATTGCATCTCGTATGGTACTTGCTATGCCGATGTGTGGTATAATTCATTATAATTTCATAGGTTATTACACAAAATAGCTGTAATTCCTTATATGCACAGAGAGATAGAGTTAGCAGGTAAATGATGCACCAAGAGTATAGCGTTGACAGTCATTTTTTCAGTACTAAAAGTGCTCAAGAAATTTGTGGTACCGAGAAAAAAAAATATTTTGAGGTAGAACGGAGGGAAGTTAGCATGCAGGTATCGATAATACTACCATCTACGAGAGTACCCTGATGACCAAGGATACTAGTGACATGGAGATGTCTTTGCTAGGGCAACTCCAGTGCCTTCTAATTTATTGCTGGTGTTTCCATTTTCTCTCTAATGAAATAGTAGACCTCTGGTAACATTATGTACTGAGTGTTTTTACATACTTGTCCTCTGAAAGGATTATTAGCTATTAACTTAAAGTAACTTCAAGAAAGCTGTCAATATGTGGGGAAAAGATAGTTTTTCTTTAAGACATTGGAACAAATGCGACAGTAATGATGTCAATTTATTTCTGATGACATAAAACATCAAATCTAGGAAAGTTTGTGGTGACATATAATGGGGAAATATTCCAAGTGTTTGCCCCCCCCCCCCTGGCAAATTTCCTGGATACGCCACTGGCTCACCCCCCTCTCTCTCTCACATATCTCCATCCCATCCTTCCATCTCATCTTAGGCCTCCCCTCCCTCTCCTTCCCCCCTCCACCTCACTCACATACACTCTCCTCGCTTGTCTCTCGCTCTCCATCCTCTCCACATGGCCAAACCACCTCAGTGTATTTTCTCCTAAAGCTTTCTAACACGTTCACATTAACACCATAACGCTCCTGCACTTCCTCATTTGTCAGTCTGTCTTTCCTTTTAACTACACATGCTCCTTTCAATAATCCTCTCTCCAACCCCCACCCTCAGCGAAACATATTTCTCATTTGCAATGAGCCTGGTATGGTATGGTTAACAAAGACACCCTGGCACCGCGGAGCTGGGCATCACACGTACACACTCCCCGCCTGACATTAGGTGACTGAAGGCGAGGGAGGGGGTAAGGTAACAGCTGCTATGGCAGATACGATCATGCGAGTGTAGATAGCTTGGCGCCATGGGCTAACCGTAGGAGATGTACACCCCTCCCTTGCAAGAGCGACACTGAGGCTCAACGTGTTGAAAATCACCATGTCACTTCTTCAGCCTCGCGTGATGGTAACAGGCAAGCAGCGTGGAGTCAACCTTGTATGTGCTGCCCTCGCGCGGCGATGACACTCCAGTGGTGCCACTTTTACAAATATTGTGGGTAATTTCAGACTCAGATTTTGAAAACTGTACAGTACTGAACGCAGGCAAGACCATGGGAGATACTACATACAACTTAGATAACAAAGTAATTAGAAAATCGGAATGCGAGAGAGATCTAGGAGTTATGGTTAGTAAGACCTCAACCTAGGCAGAAGTGTATTAATGCTAGAAATAAAGCAAATAGGCTCCTACGATTTATATTGAGGAGCAATTTTGCAACTTTATCTAGCATTAATAAGGCCACATTTAGACCACGCCGTGCAATTTTGGTGTCCGTACTATTGAATGGATATAAAGTCGCTTGAAAACGTACAGAGAATAATGACAAAAATGATACATGATGTTCGGAACCTGCCACATGAAGATAGACTAAAAAGACTAAATTTGCACCGACTAGGAAGACGTAGAGTAATGGGAGACTTAATTGAGGTGTTTAAGTGAAGGAAGGGAATAAGTGAAGGAGATATTAGCAAGGTACAGAACTTAAAGTGGGCATACAGGATAGAACTAGAAGTAATGGTTTCAAACTGGAAAAAATCCGTTATAAGAACATAAGAAGAGAGGATAACTGCAGTAGGCCGGTTGGCCCATGCTAGGCAGCTCCTAGAAGAGTAACTGAACTACTAGAATGATATAAGGATAGCAAAGAAGATATGAAGTGCTATGAAAAGGATGCAAAGCCACTGCACTGTATTTTTCTGCCACTGAACTGTGTGATATAAGCTGCAAAAAGACAAAAATCTAGGCCAAGTTAAGGCAACAAAAGTATCGTGTGTAGTTCACACTTTAAATCCATAAAGATTTTTGTTCATTCTCAGCATACAGTAATTGTCATAGCTCAGTGGCAGAGGACGACTGTACTAGGGTTCAACATCCCTTCCACAGAACTTCATTATTAGCGCCATGATGATGATCTGTTACAGCTCAACATTCAAGATGGCAAGTCTACGCCTAGATAAAATGACCTGAGTATAGCTGACGCCTAGTGATGTAGTGGGTGAAGGCACTGCGGCAGGATGGGGCCAGTCAGGGCTTAGATCTGAGGCACAGTTGAGGTTTGCTGATTACATTGCCATTCAGGATGCTGGCCAGCCTTCCCCTAACCCCACTGTGGCAGGGAATAAATATACTGTATGCGATGTATCTTATGGACATCCAGCTGATTTCAAGTACTGTGTTTTGGTGGCAAAGCTGGCCTGCAATGCTATAAAATATATATATCTATATATGCCTGTCACCCCTTATAACAATACTTAAGACTGAAAATCATTGAGGATCAGCTAAGTTAAACTACTGCTTTCTCAAAACAAAAGGTGTCAGTCAGAAAGGTAGTCCCACAAGAGGTGAGGCGAGGAGTTAATGAGAGGTATTCCCGGGGGTGGGGTGGGGTGGGGTGGGGTGGAGGCAGGTGTGAGGTAAGGTGTGAGGGTGAACCCCATGTGATTATAGTGCTCCAGGCGGTCTATTAATATCTATATTTATTTATCTATCTAGCTATTTTTAAACCTATCTATCTATCTATCTACCTATCCATGTCTACCTATCTGTACATCTATCTATCTGTAGTTCTATAACATTTTCTCCTTCTCTCTCTCCCCCACAATCTCTCCCCACTTCCCTTCCCTAGCTTCCTCCCCACCTCTACCTCCCATTTTGTCTTCCACTCCCTCCACTTCACCTCTCTCCCCCCCCTCCCTCTCTATCCCTCCTTCCTTCTCAACTACCCCCTTCCAAACACCCCCAGGGCCTCCCCCCACCCAACACCCCAGGGGAGGAAGACAGCCCCTGAGATTTACCTGATAACCCACGTGTACCTTGCCTTCCTCACCTGTTTTACCTGTGTGTGTGTGTGTGTGTGTGTGTGTGTGTGTGTGTGTGTGAAGAAAATGTATGTGTAATTCATCATATGTACACTATTACAATATGCCTGTGTGTACGCCTTTGTGTGTATACGTGTGCGTCTACAAATATGTGCGAATATCCTAAGCAATAATAATATTCCCTTGTGAGTTGCCAAAATAATATTACTACAACAATATCAACGTTAATTTACAGTAATGGGATTTATGGAGAAACAAACCCGCTACATAAATACATAAAGCGCTACATACATTTACAAATCTAGCTGAAAGACTTAAACGCATTATTATTATTATTGTTATTATTATTATTAAAGTATTTGTTTAGATTTTACTGCTTAATTCTCTGTCTCTCTCTCTCTCTCTCTCTCTCTCTCTCTCTCTCTCTCTCTCTCTCTCTCATGGTTTAGGCCTGTCACCCATTTTTCTTTACATCCAGGATTAGGGAGGTGGGGGAGGGATTAGGATGGTGGGGGGAGGGAAGGAGAGGAGGAGGAAGTGGAGGGAAGGAGGGGTAGTGGAGGGAAGGAGGCAAAATGGAGGGATGGTGAAATGGAAGGGTGTGAGAGAGAAGGGTAGGTGAGAATGGGAGGTTTGGGAGGAGGTGAAAGGAAGAAAAAGAAAGAAATGGAGAATGGAATAATGGGAGAGAGAGAGAGAGATTATGGAGACGAATGAGAACAGCAAACCAAATTACCGAAGGAAGAAAGGATGGATGAAAGAGGGAGACGAAAAGAAAAGAAAAGAATGAAGAGAAAGGAAGGAAGGAGAAAGTGAAGGAGAGAGAGAGGCCAAGGAGGAGGAGGAGAGAGATTAAGAGAAGAAGAGGGATTAAGGGAGGGAGAGGGAGGTATGGAGGAGGGAGAGGGGGAGGGAAGAGAGGAGGGAAAAAAAATTAAGAAATAGCCAGAGTATAAACGAAGAAGGAAGAAGTGAGAAACAATGAAGAAAGGTAGATTAATAGACAAATAGTTATACACAGATAGATAGATAGATAGATAGATGGACTGACTGAGAGAGAGAGAGAGAGAGAGAGAGAGAGAGAGAGAGAGAGAGAGAGAGAGAGAGACGAAAGAACAATCCATCTTATACCAAAAAATCCAAATTGCATCTCTCTCTCTGAATACCGCAAAGGAGGAGGTTGAACTGTTTGCTCGACATGTGAGTTTTATTGCGGGTTGAAGGATATTAACGAGTTTGTGTGTGTGTGTGTGTGTGTGTGTGTGTGTGTGTGTGTGTGTAATTCACAAGGTCGGTCAGGATCACTTGACGGTCGTGATCGTCAGCTTTTACCCTCCCGGAAGGGAGCTGAGAGCTCATATAGTCCTGTCTAAGGGCAAGGCTGTGACCTTCACACACGCACACACCCGTCCCCTTGCTCAAGGGGGACAGTAACCACCCACTTCGTCAGTGAAACTTTTCACAACCTGAGTGAGGCGCGAACTACCGTCTACCAGATGGCAAGCGAGAATGTTACCACTAAGCCAGCGAGCGGTGTGTGTGTGTGTGTGTGTGGCTGATCTGATGGATGGTGAAGAGATGGAAGGCTGGATGGTTATGTAAGGACTGATGCATTAGAGAAACCGCAGATGCAGACAGAGATCGAGTTGGTTTATGTCTGTATGTTTATGTATGTATGTATGGATAGATGGAATAGAAAAATATTTACTAGTCAATTTTCCACCTGATTTTTACCTGTGTGTACGTATGGATGTATACACGTATTTATATGCATGTCTGTATGTACATAAGAACATAAGAAGAGAGGACAACTGCAGTAGGCCGGTTGGCCCATGCTAGGCAGCTCCCAGAAGAGTAACTGAACTACTAGAATGAGATAAGGATAACAAAGAAGAAGGCTCTCCCCCGCCCTCCAAACCCTCCAGCCGAAGCCGGCAGGAAAAAGTCAGAAAGAACACCACGCCGTATAGAAAAACTGACGTGGACATTTTACAGGAAAGTGTGAAAGGAGAATAGAGACTATCATAGTGTAACCTGAAAAGGAAAAATTATGAATTAGTATTGGTTATAAGATTTTCTTTTTTCTATATCCACCCCTTATTAGTCATATGCTTATCTAGCCTATGCTTGAAACTCTCAATGGAAGAGGCAGCAACTACTTTACTAGGTAGCTTATTCCATTCGTCTACTACTCAATTACCAAACCAATTTCTACCTATTTCCTTACTGAAACGGAATTTTTCTAGATTGAAACCATTATTTCTAGTTCTATCCTGTATGCTCACTTTAAGTACCTTGCTGATATCTCCCTTATTTACACCCTTCATCCACTCAAAGACCTCAATCAAGTCCCCCCCCCACTCCACGCCTCTCCAGCGAATGCAGACCCAGTCTCCTCAGTCCGCCCCCACATGACAGGTTCCGGACGTCATGCATCATTCCTGTCACTCCTCTCTGCACATTTTCCAACGAATCAACATCCACTCCACAGCAAGGACACCAAAACTGCACTGCGCAGTCCAAATGTGGCCCTACTAATGCTAGTTAAGAACAGGGTAGAGACTGGTTTTGCAATAGAGTAGTAGATGAATGGAATAAGCTACCTAGTAAAGTACATAAGAACATAAGAAGAGAGGATAACTGCAGTAGGCCGGTTGGCCCATGCTAGGCAGCTCCTAGAAGAGTAACTGAACTACTAGAATGAGATAAGGATAGCAAAGACGAAGGCTCTCCCCCGCCCTCCAAACCCTCCAGCCGAAGCCGGCAGGAAAAAGTCAGAAAGAACACCACGCCGTATAGAAAAACTGGCGTGGACATTTTACAGGAAAGTGTGAAAGGAGAATAGAGACTATCATAGTGTAACCTGAAAATTCATTCTTTTCCCTTCTCAGGTTACACTATAATAGTCTTTTTTTTTCCTTTCACACTTTCCTATAAACAGTCCACGCCAGTTTTTCTATACTGCGTGGTGTTCTTTCTGACTTTTTCCTGCCGGCTTCGGCTGGAGGGTTTGGAGGGCGGGAGAGAGCCTTCTTCTTTGCTGTCCTTATCTCATTCTAGTAGTTCAGTTACTCTTCTAGGAGCTGCCTAGCATGGGCCAACCGGCCTACTGCAGTTGTTCTCTCTTATGTTAATCTCCAGCACAACTTCCTACCAACAACTCTGAGAGAGAGAGAGAGAGAGAGAGAGAGAGAGAGAGAGAGAGAGAGAGAGAGAGAGAGAGAGAGATTCTGCACATTTATAGCCTCGTTTTTTGGGAAGACGAGAAAGAAAACTCTCTCTCTCTCTCTCTCTCTCTCTCTCTCTCTCTCTCTCTCTCTCCTTCATATCATACATCTCCACATGTCTCCACTTTGGCACTAAGACCCACCGTCCATACTGAATACACAAAGGAGTACAAAGGAAAGCAAACAGCAACAGACCTTATCGTCCTTTCGAGGCTGTTTGTTACAGAATAGACTATGACTACGAGATCTAACTCTACATGCTGAAGGGTAAAGATAGTAAAGCAAGAAGGTTCACCCCGCCTCCAAACCCTCCAGTTAAAACTGGCAGGAAAAAGTGAGAAAAACCAGCAAGTAGCATGGAATAACTGATATGGAAATTTCATAGGAAAGACTGAAAAGGAAAAGTTACATCTATAATACTGTATCAATTTCATCTTATAAGGTACCACGCTAGGGCTGTCTCATACAGGACCGGTGTATTGGTATTAGCGGGGGTATTTTACTGTTAGGAAGCTTCCTAACACCTCTTCCTGACCGATTTATTTCTGCTTCTGCTCCGTTACTATATTCTACTCATGCAATCGATGACGATATGAAGACATAGGAAGCCAACCAGGGGATAGTAATGAGTCGTTTGGAATATAAATCGGTAAGGAGGAGGGAAAAACACTGTTGGGAGGAGACTGGTATGTAGGGAGAGTACGGTTTTTATAGGGTCACACACACACACACACACACACACACACACAACCTCTACCCCGTCGCTCCGGAGGGCGTACATGCATGCATTCAGACATATTTATACATACAGTATATACATGCATCATATATATATATATATATATATATATATATATATATATATATATGTATATATATGTATATATATATATATATATATATATATATATGTATATATATATATATATATATGTATATATATATATATATATATATATATATATATATATATATATATATAGCCAGACGCCCTCAATCCCGTTTGGGGTGGCCACAAACAAATCGCCTCCAAGTCGCCCTGTCCCCCGCCATTTCACTGCCCTGCTCCCAACTCACACCCCCCTCTCTCCAATACCTCTCCACCCCATCCCTCCATCTCATCCTCGGCCTCCCCCTCCCTCTTCCCCCCACCACCACACACACAAACACACACATCGTCAGTCTTTCACCCACCAACCACACCACAAGGCCAAACCACCACAGTGTAATCCACATAACGCTTCCTATCACATCCACATCCACACCACAACGTTCCTTTATATCCTCATTCGTCAGCCTGTCTCTCCACGTGACTCCACAGGCTCCTCTTAAATAACTCATTTCCACTGCTCTCACTCTTGACTTGTGTCCTTCCAACAATGTCCAAGCTTCACTTCCGTACGTTAGAGTTGGTATCACAATACTGTCATGTAGTAACTTTTTCACTTCCATGCTCACTTCCCTGTTTCTTATCACTGCTTTCAAGGAACCAGCAACCTTTCTTCCCTGCTGTACCCTTTCAAGCACTTCACCCTCCAAACCTCCATCCTTACTCATCACACTAGCCAAATACTTAAACGTACTCACATTTTCCAATTCCTCACCATCCAACCTCGCTGTACATTCACTAACTTCACCTCTCTCAAAGACCATCACTTTACTCTTCCCTACATTCACCTTTAGGTTCCGTTTCTTACACACTCTCTCAAACTCATCCACCAAGCCTTGCAGCTCCCCTTCTTCTTCACTCAACAACACAGTATCTTATATATATACAGTACATAGAGAGAGAGAGAGAGAGAGAGAGAGAGAGAGAGAGAGAGAGAGAGAGAGAGAATAAACTGGCTTAAACCAACACCAACAGGAGCATCGCTCATTGTGAAAACATTGTTCACCTGTGTCAAGATTTTTTTTTTTTTGATCGATTGAACGCAGGTCTGCTAAGTTTATATTTTAGAATAAAGCATTAGAATGGCCATACAATATACATCTCAAGCCAAAAGCAATGCATTCCGTCGGACAAGACGACAAAGCAGCTGGAAGGTGAGGTGAAGAGTCAAGATGCAAAATACAGAGGAAACAAAGGCAAACATTCTCTGAGGCTCACACTGCGCTCACGTCCCTGGGGATTGTCATGGAGGGCTGAAGGGAATCACAGGTCACAAGATCCACCTGTCCATACTTGCCACTCCTTAACCCTTTCTTCCCTATGTTGCTCTCTCTCTCTCTCTCTCTCTCTCTCTCTCTCTCTCCAAACACACCACAACAAAATGTAATAAAATATATATATATATATATATATATATATATATATATATATATATATATGTAGGGATTGCATATGCCGATAATGACTTTATTGACGTGGAACAAAGTGTACAAGTCCTGGAGTATGATAGTGAGAGAGGGGCGCGCGCACACACGCGCACACACAACACACACACGCACGCACGCACACACACACACACACACACACACACACACACACACACACACACACACACACACACACCAGAATATAGTGTCCCTTGAGAATTAGCCACCCTCCTCAGGTCACACACACTCTTGGCTGCCTTTCATTTTAACTTCCTTCTTCCTTATGTATTATGAAACTTATCTCTACATCAAATCCTTTATCAATACCCCTCTTATGTTTCCTTTTTTCGCTCGAGAGAGAGAGAGAGAGAGAGAGAGAGAGAGAGAGAGAGAGAGAGAGAGAGAGAGAGACAGACAGACAGACAGACAGAGAGACAGACAGACAGACAGACAGAGATGAGCTGAAGGGGAGAGGCTGGTGCAGTACATTTAAGGTTATTAAATACGGCGATGAATTACGGATGACTTGATGAGCCTTATAATGGGATACTGACTGCATAAGTACAGCATGATAAATACAGTATTTTCCTTTGTATTTCAAGACCATGAAAAAAGAGATTATAAAATATAATGAAAACACATCACAACAAAATGTTACAAAAAACGTACATACATACATACATAGAGAGAGAGAGAGAGAGAGAGAGAGAGAGAGAGAGTAGCACCAGATAGGTGAAGATGTCTTTCCAGATTAGACGATACACCTGTACTGGTCATCAAATGGACTCCTAACCTCACTCACGCACCTCCCACCCCACCATCCACCAATCACAGACCTGGTTCCTCAAGCAGCAAATATTTACGATGAAAATACGGAAAATATTCTTAGTAAAATAACCGTTAGTAAGGAGGACGTATTGAAAGAAATTAATAAGTTAAAACCCCCCAAAATCGCCAGGTCCGGACGATATACTGTATATATGCAATAATTATAAAAGAAACCAAAGAAGAATTATGTCAGCCACTTTTAACATTATTTAATGACTTTAAGTTCAGGAGAAGTTCCCGAGGCGTGGAAGACCACAAACGTAGTGCCCATCTTTAAAAAGGGTGATAAATCAGCTGCGTCGAATTATCGTCCGATAAGTCTAACGTCAATAGTAGGAAAAATGTTAGAGTCAATTTTGGCAAATAAGATTAGAGAACACTTAGAAAGATTTAATCTTATAAACGAAAGTCAGCACGGATTCAGGCAAGGACGATCCTGCCTCACAAATTTGTTGTCATTCTACTCGGAGGTCTATGAGGCAGTAGATAGCGATAAAGCTTACGATGTTATTTATCTGGACTTTAGTAAAGCTTTTGATAGAGTCCCACACGAAAGGTTAGTTAGAAAGGTTCGAGCACACGGTATAGACGGCGATATCTTAAAATGGATAGAATCCTGGCTGAAAGGACGAAAGCAGAGAGTATTAATAAATGGACCTAAGTCGGACTGGGGATTAGTAACTAGCGGTGTACCACAGGGGTCAGTAGTCGGACCCTTATTATACATATAAAAAATAGGAGTCAATAGTAGCATCAGCAAATTTGCCGACGATACAAAAATAGGGCGTATCATTAACTCGACTGACGATTGCCATAACTTACAAAAAGACCTCGATACATTGTCCAAATGGTCTAAAACTTGGCAAATGGAATTTAACGTTGAAAAATGTAAAGTACTTAACGTAGGCAAGACCATTGGAGATACTAAATACAGCTTACATAACAAAGAAATTAGCTAATCGGAATGCGAGAGAGATCTAGGAGTTATGATTAGTAACGACCTTAAACCAAGGCAACAGTGCATTAATGCGAGAAATAAAGCAAATAGGGTCCTAGGATTTATTTCGAGAAGCGTGAGCAATAGATCATCTAAAGTAATACTGAAACTTTATCTTGCATTAGTAAGGCCACATTTAGACTACGCAGTACAATTTTGGTGTCCTTACTATAAAATGGATATTAATTCGTTAGAAAATGTACAGAGAAGAATGACAAAAATGATACATGACGTCCGGAACCTGTCATATGAAGACAGACTGAAAAGACTAAGTCTTCATTCGCTAGAGAGGCGTAGAGTAAGGGGAGACTTAATTGAGGTGTTTAAGTGGATGAATGGTATAAATAAGGGAGATATTAGCAAGGTACTTAAAGTGAGCATACAGGATAGAACTAGAAATAATGGTTTCAAACTAGAAAAATTCCGTTTCAGTAAGGAAATCGGTAGAAATTGGTTTGGTAATAGAGTAGTAGACGAATGGAATAAGCTACCTAGTAAAGTAGTTGCTGCCTCTTCCATTGAGAGTTTCAAGCATAGGCTAGATAAGCATATGACAAATAAGGGGTGGATATAGAATAAAGAAAATCTTATAACCAATCCTAATTCAAAATTTTTTTCTTTTCAGGTTACACTATGATAGTCTCTATTCTCCTTTCACACTTTCCTGTAAAATGTCCACGCCAGTTTTTCTATACGGCGTGGTGTTCTTTCTGACTTTTTCCTGCCGGCTTCGGCTGGAGGGTTTGGAGGGCGGGGGAGAGCCTTCTTCTTTGTTATCCTTATCTCATTCTAGTAGTTCAGTTACTCTTCTAGGAGCTGCCTAGCATGGGCCAACCGGCCTACTGCAGTTATCCTCTCTTCTTATGTTCTTATGAGTAAAAATAATAAAAAAGGATATAATTATCAATATACTAAATGTCATTACATATCCTATTTCAAATTGATGCTTGTGAATTATTAAATCATATATTTGCCTCATATTTTACTGGTTTATTATTGTTTAGCGTTATGCAATCAGATTATTGAGGGGTGTTTAGTGACTGTTAAGCGTAATTTTGAAAGTGTATAAACTGTGTAATTCCTTGACATTTTCTGGCAGGTGGTTGCATATCTTTGGCCCTGTTACTGCTAAGGATCTTGCACCTGAGTCGGTATTAACCTTAGCAACGAACAGATTATTGTTTGGTCTAGTAATACTTTGTGTCATGTTGTGTACCGATGGAAAAGACAGGAGACAGTCAGGGTAGAGATTAGCTGGATATTGGAAGACTGTGACAGCGATGGAAAAGACAGGAGACAGTCAGGGTAGAGATTAGCTGGATATTGGAAGACTGTGCCAGCGATGGAAAAGACAGGAGAGAGTGACAGCGATGGAAAAGACAGGAGACAGTCAGGGTAGAGATTAGCTGGATATTGGAAGACAGTGACAGCTGTGTCAAACGGGCAGGACATGTCATGGGTAATGCAAGGGGCAGGACGTGTCATGGGCAATGCAAGGGGCAGGACATGTCATGGGTAATGCAAGG
>NW_027643779.1:0-40000 GCF_032717465.1 Coenobita brevimanus | reverse complement strand
TGGTAGATGGGGGAGGAAGGAGGGGGAGAAGAAAGGATGGAAGCAAGTGTTTAGTTTAAGAGAGAGAGAGAGAGAGAGAGAGAGATGCCACCATTTTCGCCAAAGACTCCACTATATTTCTCCTCATCTTTACTTTGCGATTCAGATCATGCCAATAGTCATGAAAGTCATGATAATAATTGCACACACACACACACACACACACATATATATATATATATATATATATATATATATATATATATATATAAATATATATATATGAGGGTATTCTGAGGGATGAACAGGCTGGTTTTAGAAAGGGACGTGGTTGCAATGATCAGATCTTTATAGTTAGGCATTTGATGCAGCAAGTTAATGAAATGAGAGTGCCGTTAAGTCTTTGTTTTGTTGATTTTGACAAGGCTTTTTGATAGTGTTTCGAGAGAGACTATGGGGAAGATCATGAGACATTATGGAATACCAGAGGAGTTTGTGAGGGTCATTATGAACATGCATGGGGACACATTTTGTAAAGTGATGGTTGATGGTTGTCTGAGTGATTCGTTTGAAGTCAAGTCCGGAGTAATTCAAGGTGGTGTTCTATCGCCTTTACTATTTATATTGGTCATTGATTACATTATGAAACGCGTTGGAACAGAAACCGGTGCAGGTATACTTTGGGGAGAGAACAGGAAACTTTTGGATTTAGATTATGCAGATGATATAGTTTTGATTTGTGATGGGCCAGAAGAGATGCAGAGAGTGTTGGACTGTTTGGTGGGTGAAGGTTGCAAGGTGGGTTTGGTTATTAATTGTGGAAAAACTGAAATAATCAATATGAATATGGAAAATGCGCAGGAATGTGTAATTGGAGGTATGGTTGTAAAGCAAGTTGATAGGTTTAAATATTTAGGTACTTATTTAGCCAAGGATGGTTCTTTGAACTTTGAATTCGAGGAAAGGTTAAAGAAGGCTAATCAGGCAATGGGAATGCTTAAAAATATTTGGAATAATAACAATTTCTCTGTGCATACAAAAATCAATCTTTATAAGGTAATGGTTAGGAGTATCTTAATTTATGGACACGAGTCTTGGTACAGCACAGTGACTATGGAAAATAAATTCTTGGTGTTTGAAAATAAAGCACTTAGAAGAATATTAGGAGTTAAGTGGTGGGAAAGGATACCAAATAGTAGAATTAGAGAAATAACGGGAGTGCAGCCGATCGATGAATATGTTAGATTCTCACGATGGAAGTGGGTAGGACATGTGTACAGGAGACAGGGAATAGTACGAGGTACACCAGGGTGGGTGGCACTTGGTAGGAGAGGTAGAGGAAGGCCAAAAGAGACGTGGGTGAGGACAATGAGACGGGAAGCTGGAGATGAGTGTTGGGGAGATCTTGAGGAGTTAGCACAAGATAGGATGTGGTGGTGTGAGTTCATCGAGGCCCTATGCATCCCCGAGGGTGCCACAGGAAATGATTGATATATATATATCAGGGGTTGAGAGAGAGAGAGAGAGAGAGAGAGAGAGAGAGAGAGAGAGAGAGAGAGAGAGAGAGAGAGAGAGAGAGAGAGAGAGAGAGAGAGAGAGAGAGGGAGGTGAGAAGTGTCTACTTGTCCCCTGGGAATGACCAGCTTTCCCGGGTCATATGGCTAGGACGGGGAGGAGGTGAGGGAAGGAAGGGGATGGGGGGGTACGGTTCATATGGACGAAGATTTAGTGGAAAAATCGAAAAGGAAAAAGAAACTATCAGCTCAGCCCCTTCTTTGTCCATGACTGTACCACCACCAGACATACACCCTTCAGACACTACCGAACCCAGAGACACGAGTACACCAACCTTCCCTGCTACAATACTAACACAAAATATAACACACATATAATCCCCTGTGCTCATACTGCAAAGTGGCACCCCCACACCACAGCACACCCACTCACTTCCTGCACCACACCACCACAACACAGACAATCCTTCAATATAACACAGGGTTCACATCCAGAGGAGCCTAAGATGTAACAAGAACAACAACAACAACTCAGGCCAAGTTAAAGTGAAACGAGTCTAGTTACGAAAGGAAAATTATTTCAAGTTATTTTGTAAGAGCTTCGGGTACACAAAGTTACAAGGCCACAGGGAACGAACTGCATACCGAGGGTGTAATACTACGGCGGCTTAGGGGGGTTTATACCACTTTTCTTCAGTGATTTATTGTTCAACCGAGCAAGCGTAGAGAGCAAGCAAGCGAGAACACTATACCCTTTCTCAGGAAACATGGAGAGAATTTTACAAAGCCTTTGCCAAATTCGGAACACGAGTGACCGTGTGAAGGATTAAGAGGGCCCCTCGGGATTCTGGACCTTCCTAAGTTCCTCCTTCCCTCTTCTGTGTTCTTTCCTCTACACACACACACACACGACGCTTAAATAATAAAACAATGTGTAGCCTCTATTTATCTGTCAGTGTCCTGATATCGGTCCATATGAGGAGGGATGGAGGATGGGAGTGGCCCGGGTCGGAATGTGGGGAGGGGTTGGGTAAGGAAGCAATGAAATAGCCATGAAAGATGAAGAAAAATTATTTTATTTTATTTTATTGTTTTATTACTATTCTTTATGAAAAAACATAAACTGATTTACAATAGTATTACTGATCGAAGGATCAACAGTAGCATTTCCTTTATAAATATTCATTATATTCTAAAATTTACATTGAAATTACAATCTCTCTCTCTCTCTCTCTCTCTCTCTCTCTCTCTCTCTCTCTCTGTCACTCGATATTCATGTCTCCCTCATCTAAACCTTCTTCTTCACTGGTGGAATCCCCCTCCCCCCATCCCAGTAATCCGATCCCTCCTCTTCCCTAGGCTACTCGGCTATCACTACGAAAACACACACACACACACACACACACACACACACACACACACGACGCTTAAGTAATAAAACAATGTGAAGTCTCTATTTATCTATCAGTGCCCAGCAGGGGCGCACCAAGGAACTTTCTAAGGGGGGGTCCCCATTTGCCAGTTTCCTGAAGCTTACATATAAGTTTTATAGTTCTAAGTTATATATATATATATCCTGATAGAATGATAGATTTTTTGGTAGGTCGTCAGTTATTTAAAAAAAAGTGTTTGTGTGTGTGTGTGTGTGTGTGTGTGTGTGTGTGTGTGTGTGTGTGTGTGTGTGTGTGTGTGTGTGTGTGGGCAAAAAGCTAGGTGAAGAGAGGGGATGGGGATGGATAGGAAGGCAGGAAGGATGATGTTTTGAGTTCAGGGGAGGTAGGTCTGCATGCTAGAGAGAGAGAGAGAGGTGAGGAGTGACCACTTGTCCCCTGGGAATGACCAGCCCCCCCCCAGGCCTTCTAAAATTAGAAGGCCTCGTCGGTGGGGGGGACGGTAAGCGTGATAGGGTAGGACGGTCTTGGTAGTGTTGGGTCAGCTATGGTCGGGAGAGGTCACGCTGTGTGTTCAATAACAATAAGGACGGAAAAACATTGTATTATATATTGATATTTACATTATTTGTATGTTTTATTAAGGTAATAATGCCTTACATGTGTTGTGTTCCCAGATGTAAGGGAAATTATAAAAATGGAACAAAAGTAAGCGTATTCTCTTTCCCGCAAGATAAAGAACTTGCCTCCACGTGGCTACGTGCCATTAAGCGCGACCAGTTCACTCCAAATCGGAACAGCAGGGTAAGTACAACATTATTTTCTGTTCATTATTATTAGAAAAGTGTAGAGAGTACAGTGAGAAGCTTTAAGTCATCGTAGTTGTACTGAATATAAGAAAAATGAGGCCTTAGCCATGCTAGGGTGTAGGACCAAAGCCATTACACACACGTGGCTGGAGCTGGATAAGAGAGGAATATATAACCCTTCATTTTTCCTACATATCTCCACAGCTTTCCTCTATAAAGAAACTGAATCGAATTCAAACGAAATCTGCATTACCTTGTTCACCCCGTATATAAGAACATAAGAAGAGAGGATAACTGCAGTAGGCCGGTTGGCCCATGCTAGGCAGCTCCTAGGAGAGTAACTGAACTACTAGAATGAGATAAGGATAGCAAAGAAGAAGGCTCTCCCCCGCCCTCCAAACCCTCCAGCCGAAGCCGGCAGGAAAAAGTCAGAAAGAACACCACGCCGTATAGAAAAACTGGCGTGGACATTTTACAGGAAAGTGTGAAAGGAGAATAGAGACTATCATAGTGTAACCTGAAAAGGAAAAATTATGAATTAGTATTGGTTATAAGATTTTCTTTTTTCTATATCCACCCCATATTAGTCATATGCTTATCTAGCCTATGCTTGAAACTCTCAATGGAAGAGGCAGCAACTACTTTACTAGGTAGCTTATTCCATTCGTCTACTACTTTATTACCAAACCAATTTCTACCTATTTCCTTACTGAAACGGAATTTTTCTAGTTTGAAACCATTATTTCTAGTTCTATCCTGTATGCTCACTTTAAGTACCTTGCTAATATCTCCCTTATTTATACCCTTCATCCACTTAAACACCTCAATTAAGTCTCCCCTTACTCTACGCCTCTCTAGCGAATGAAGACTTAGTCTTTTCAGTCTATCTTCATATGACAGGTTCCGGACGTCATGTATCATTTTTGTCATTCTTCTCTGTACATTTTCTAACGAATTAATATCCATTCTATAGTAAGGACACCAAAATTGTACTGCGTAGTCTAAATGTGGCCTTACTAATGCTAGATAAAGTTTCAGTATTACTTTAGATGATCTATTGCTCACGCTTCTCGAAATAAATCCTAGGACCCTATTTGCTTTATTTCTCGCATTAATACACTGTTGCCTTGGTTTAAGGTCGTTACTAATCATAACTCCTAGATCTCTCGCATTCCGATTTGCTAATTTCTTTGTTATCTAAGCTGTATTTAGTATCTCCAATATAATACCTCCAGTATACCATCAATATAACACCCCAATACACAGTAAGATTCTAAGTACAACACCCCAATATACTACCAATATAACAGCCCCAATATACCACCCATGTAACACCCCAATATACCACCAATATAACACCCCAATGTAATACCAGCAATATAGCACCCCAATATACCACCAATATAACATCCCCAATATAATATCGCAGTATACCACCAATATAACAGCCCCAATATACCACCAATATAACAGCCCCAGTATACCACCAATATAATAGCCCCAATAAACCACCAATATAACAGCCTCAATATACCACCAATATAATAGCCCCAATAAACCACCAATATAACAGCCTCAATATACCACCAATATAACATCTTCAATATACCACCAATATAACAGCCCCAATATACCACCAATATAACAGCCCCAATATACCACCAATATAACAGCCCCAATATACCACCAATATAACATCGCAATATACCACCAATATAACAGCCCCAATATACCACCAGTATAACATCGCAATATACCACCAATATAACAGCCCCAATATACCTCCAATATAACAGCCCCAATACGTATATGATTTATATATATATATATATATATATATATATATATATATATATATATATATATATATATATATATATAATATGCCAGATTTCAGATGTCACTACATACGTTTCTTTTGTAGTAACTCTTCTTTTACCATTGTAAATTTTTCACGTGAATAAACGAGTACAGTCATGGACAAAGAAACCTGGACAGGTGAGGCGAGGTAAATGTCATATTCTCTCTATTCCCCCGGCTTGTCCGTCACTCTTCGTTCACGACTCCTTTCCCCCATCCCGTTTACCCTTCCAGGCTACACTCCCCATCCCCCCTACCCTGCCCCCATACACACCAGTTCGCTAATCCGCCGACCTTGAACCGTGTGTGTGTGTGTGTGTGTGTGTGTGTGTGTGTGTGTGTGTGTGTGTGTGTGTGTGTGTGTGTGTGTGTGTGTGTGTGTGTGTGTGTGTGTGTGTGTGTGTGTGTGTGTGTGTGTGTGTGTGTGTGCATCCTTGACACAAGCAACTCCCTACATTTTTTTATCACAACCCATCCCTCCCTCTTCCCTACGGCTACTCTGCTATCACACACACACACACACACACACACACACACGAGAAGCTCGTCTTCATTCTTCGTATACGCAGCTGCTCTCTCTCTCTCTCTCTCTCTCTCTCTCTCTCTCTCTTTCTGTTTTTCAAGATTCTGTAGGAGTGAATAGTAATGTCAGTGCAAAGTATGCCTTTATTATTGTGATATAAGTATTATAAAATAAAACTTAGGAATATATTTAAAGAAAACAACTGCAGTAGGCTGGTTGGCCCATGAGAGGCATCTCCTCCTGATTTTGGATCTGCATACGAGAGAGAGAGAGAGATAGATAGAGAGAGAGAGAGAAGTGAGGAGTGACCACTTGTCCCTCTCTCTCTCTCTCTCTCTCTCTCTCTCTCTCTCTCTCTCTCCCTCTCTCTCAATAATCTGTAGCAGTGAATAATAATGTCAGTGCAAAGCATGCCTTTACTGTGATATAAGCATTACAAATTAAAACACTGGAACATATTTAGAGGAAACAACTGCAGGAAATCCTCTCGAGACGTCAGCATATGGAACTGTCATTATTTCCCTGCGGGCCAATTAACGTCCACCTTCATACTTGCCTACTCCCTTCTGCCACCATTTTCGCCAATTCTCATCTTTACTTTCCAATTCAGAGCATGCCATTTGTTATGATAATAATTGCACAAACACACACACACACACACACACACACACACACACACACACACACACACACACACACACACACACACACACACACATATATATATATATAAGACAGACAGAGACAGAGAGATGGTAGATGGGGGAGGAAGGAGGGGGAGAAGAAAGGATGGAAGCAAGTGTTTAGTTAGAGAGAGAGAGAGAGAGAGAGAGAGAGAGAGAGAGAAGAGAGAAGAGAGGATAACTGCAGTAGGCCGGTTAGCCCATGCTAGGCAGCTCCTAGAAGAGAAAGAGATGCCACCATTTTCGCCAAAGACTCCACTATATTTCTCCTCATCTTTACTTTCCGATTCAGATCATGCCAATAGTCATGAAAGTCATGATAATAATTGCACACACACATACACAGATATATATATATGTATATAGCAGGGGTTGAGAGAGAGAGAGAGAGAGAGAGAGAGAGAGAGAGAGAGAGAGAGAGAGAGAGAGAGAGAGAGAGAGAGAGAGAGAGGTGAGAAGTGTCCACCTATCCCCTGGGAATGGCCAGCCTTCCCGGGTCATATGGGTAGGACGGAGAGGAGGTGAGGGAAGGAAGGGGATGGGGGGGTACGGTTCATATGGACGAAGATTTAGTGGAAAAATCGAAAAGGAAAAAGAAACTATTAGCTCAGCCCCTGAGTGTCCAGGTTTCTTTGTCCATGACTGTACCAATAAGTCTATTAATATATAATATCATTTAAACAACACACACACACACACACACACACACACACACACACACACACACACACACAACAAAGAGTTAGTGAGGCAGAACCTTGACCGCGTCCTCACCACGCACCTTGCCCCTGACCCACGCGGCTGACGTCACAAGAGGATTGGAGAGGCCTTCTAATTTTAGAAGGCCTTGGTGGGGTGGGGGAGGAGGGAATGGAGGGTAAGGGGGAGGAAATGACACAAAGGAAAGGAGGGGGCGATGGTGATGGGAGAGGGATGGAACAAAGATAATGGGAGGGAGGCAAGGGGAAGAGATGGAGGAAGAAAGAGGTGAAGGGATGCAAGAAAGGGAAAGAGGAAGTTGACGGGAGAGAAAGGACGAGGGAAGAAAGAGATGCGAAAGAGGAATGGAATGGGGAGAGGAAGACAGAGGAAGAGGGATGAGGAACGGGTATGAGGAGGAGGAGAGGGAAGAGAAGGAATAAAGTTATACGAGAATAGAGGGAAGAGAGGAAAAGGGAAAGGGGAAGGGATGAGGGGAGGGGGAGGGGACGAGCGGGAGATTTTGAGGGAAAGAGGTAAAAAGATAATAGAGGAAAATAGGATCGGATACTAAAGGGGAATTACAACTAAAAGGAGGGGGAAAGGGGAGGGGAGATGCTGGGAAGTGGAGGAAGTGGGTCAGATATAAACAGAAAGAGCTGGAGAGGAGAGGGGAAAGCGATGAAGACGTTAAAGAAGGAGAGGAGGAAGGAAGGATACAGAGAAGGAAGGGGAAGAGAGAGAGAGAAGCGGATCCAGACTAGAGGAATAGGGAAGAGGAAACAAAAAATAAAGTATAAAAGATGGGGAAAGAAAGAGATATGTAATTAAATATCAACCACTATTACATAGACAAATATGTTACAGGTCATCTGGCATACTGTGCAAAGTGAAACTGTGAAAAAAGTAACTGAGAGGTGTGTAGCATCTCTCTCTCTCTCTCTCTCTCTCTCTCTCTCTCTCTCTCTCTCTCTCTCTCTCTCTCTCTCTCTCTCTCTCTCTCTCTCTCTCTCTCTCTCTCTCTAATCCATCATCAGCCTGACTCACAGGACATCCAGCCACAAAGACAGACAGAAAACGTTTTACAGAAGCATATGAAAAAAATATATATATCTTCCATTAGCATAAAAAAAAGGACGGGAAAAAAACTCTCTACACACACAGGAATCGTTAAAACAAATTAAATCAAAGAAAAACAAGCAAACGAGTCAAGCGTTATGTTCGGTTAATTCAATCTTACGGATAGAGTGAGGTTAACTGACATTCCCTGTGATGCTGAGTGAGTTATCTTTAATTTTGCTGTGTGTGTGTGTGTGTGTGCGTGTGTGTGTGTGTGTGTGTGTGTGTGTGTGTGTGTGTGTGTGTGTGTAGTCTTTAGTAGCCGCGTAATGAGGGAGCCACACAGGATAAAAGGCTAATTACTTGATTCTGTTCCCACCAGGTTGAAAATTTTGGGTTTATTGTCCTTTTTCCACTACAAACATGGGATTTTGACCCCCATCATGGCTGGCTAAATATGAAGGGGGGAAAAAGTGTGTGTGTGTGTGTGTGTGTGTGTGTGTGTGAGAGAGAGAGAGAGAGAGAGAGAGAGAGAGAGAGAGAGAGAGAGAGAGAGAGAGAAAGTAATAGAGACAGAGAGCGATAATGTGAGTTAATCCGAGTGTGTAATCAAGGCGGCGGGTAATGATGGGGTCAATGAATATCTATGTGTGGGGCTTAGGCAGGAACCTGATCACAGGCCATTACTCTTCCGTCTAAGTTAGTTGGATCTTACCACGATAATTTTACATTTTCCCTCGCATTTGCTGAAGTCTTCCCTTCCTCTCCCGCCACTATCAGTCCTGCATCTCACTGTCTTTTTTTGCCTATATTTGTCACTCCTATATCTCGTTTTCCTGTTCATTTCTCTTTACGATTCCTTTCTCACCTTACACCTCTCTCTCTCCATCATTTCCGGGCACTTGCGTACCTTTCACATTTCATTCTCCTATTATTCATTTCCCCGTACACTTGCTCCCTCAGTCCAAACAATTCATCTCACTTCCCCTCTCCTCTCATCTCTCATTTTTTATTCCTGTTTCTACATTTATCCACAAGACAACTTCTTGCATCCAATGACGTCTTTTTCTTTTTTCTTTCTTTCTGTTTCTTGCTGTTTCCAGACGTTACTTTCCCTCTTTCTCCCTCTCTTCCTCCTCTTCTTTCACCCCCTCTCTCCCCCACCCCTCACCCCCACTTCACGTCATGCAGCATCACCACTACATCTTACCAACACAGTTTTACGACCGGGACCAAGTGACATTTATGCACAATCTCAAGTTACGTTGTGGTTCTTTTGTTTATGTGTATCTCATTTTTGTTTAATTATTCTTGGATAAGAGAGAGAGAGAGAGAGAGTCTTACCCACCCTTCTTTCCTTCCTTCCTCTTCTTCTTTTCATCTTTCCTTCCTTCCTCAACCATCCACACCCCCCCAACGCCACAAACACCCTCACCTACTTCCTGCCATGCCCCCTTAGCCACCCCTGCCTTGTAATTACCACCTGTATTAAGACACATCAACGTTTAACCAAGAACCAAGCTGACGTCGCGTGTTGAGGTATCGTATATATTCGTTAATCCCCGCCTTCTTTCCTGCAGAGTGGGGGCGAGGTTATGATGGATTAATTACACTACATGCTTCAGCGGTGAGCCGGAGGGGGCGGGGAAGGAGTGTGAGAGGGGGAGTGAGAAGGAGAGTGAGAGGGGAGTGAAAGGAGAGAAGGGGAGAGGGGGGTGTTAAATGAGTTGAAGAAGGGGGAGTTAAGGGCAACGAGGGTAAGGGGAATGAGGAGAGGGGTGGAGGGTAGGGGGAGAGGGTTGGGGATAGGGAAGAAAGGACTCGGATAGAGGGAAGAGTTGGGGCAGGGGATACAGGTACAAAGGAGTACAAAGGAAAGCAAACGCAGTAGACCTGTCGGCCCTTTTGTGGCTGTTTGGTATAGGGAAGGTTATTAACAAAAACTATTCTATAAGTTAAAGACAAGGATAGAAAAGTAGGAAGGCAGTGGTTAAGGGGTGAGAGGAAGAGGGGTGGGGGTTAATGGAAGAGAGAGGGAGGCTTTGGGGGTAAGGAAGGAGAGAGAGAGAGAAGTGGGTGTTCAGGGGAAAGAAGAGGGTACTTGGGGGGGTAGAGACAGGGAAGAGACGGGTGTGGGGCATGAGGTGAACGAGGAGAGGCTAGAGATGGGGGACAGACCGGTGGGAGTTAAATGGAGAATTTGAATTTGAATTTGATACATTTATTGAGATACACAATACTGTACATATAAAAATAGTAGTTGTACAATATCTCAAAAGGAAGATGATAATTAGGTAGTCATCTTCCCGAGCCTATTAATGTATTATATTAGATTACAATATACTGTACGTGTGATTGGTCAATAATTTTAAAGTGGACTAATTAGTAATCTTATATACAGTAATTCATGTATTAAACTGTACAGTGAGTATAAAGAGTGCTGTTGTATGTAGTTACATGGAATTTGTTTGAGCATACTGATATATACCATATGTATATACATATTCACGTACACAAGATCGGTGAATGGAATAGGAAACAGAGGTCACAAACAGTAATACATTTGTACACACATAAAACTTATACATAGTGATCTACATATACATCCAGGAAAAACGCATTGTAAATACAAGTGTGAGGCTACAGAGTGTGGCTGCGGGAGAGGGAGGCTGCGGCGACCGGAGTCCCCAGATTATGGGGGAAGGGTTGGGATTAGCAGGTCACCACCAAACCTTACCCCCTCCCGTGGGTCCCCAACCACCAACCGCCACCACACCGCTCCCACGCTGTGCCCTTGGTGTATAGCATACTGTACATATTAGTTTAAAATGTTGTACATTGTTTAATTTATGTTATTTCAATAAAATCAATAACTCATTCGATTCAGGTCAAGGTGAAAATAAATGGGTATATTGTTGGGGTGTGTACAGATAAATACAAACGCAAGCGCACGAGCGCGCACGCACACAAATTATTGAGAGAGAGAGAGAGAGAGAGAGAGAGAGAGAGAGAGAGAGAGAGAGAGAGAGAGAGAGAGAGAGAGAGAGAGAGAATGAAAATAACATTAAAAGAAAAAAAAATCCACTCCACATTTTCATACGTTAAAATGGCCATTACCCCTAATCCACAAACGCAACCTCCACTTCACCCAAATCCACTCCACCCTCATAAAATACAGCAATATCAAAAATTCCCCTCCACTCTGACTCACCCCAAAAAAGGAAAAAATAGTGAGGGTAAAGCGAGGAATATCATCACCGAAGATCAAAGTTGAATTCTGAGAGTTTTTCCAATTTAGGTGAAAGGGTCTGGAAACGTCATGAGGGTTTAGAATTTCCCGCAATTTTTAAAACGATTTTTTTTTTTTTTTAGGTATTTATACGAGCTTATATGTGAAGGTACTATATTGGCCTGCTGAGGGAGGTGAATGACTAGGGGAACGGAGTGGGAGGGGGAAGAGAAAAGGGAGGAAGTGGGAGGGGAAAAGTAGATGGAAAGGGTGTTAGGGGAAGAGAAGGGGAAGGCAGTGGAAGGGGAAGGGATTGGGAGAGTCAGAGAAGGGGAAGGGATTGGGATGGGAAGAGAAGGGGAAGCGAGTAGGAGGAGAGAATGCCGTGAGGGAGTGAGACGAAAGAATGGAGAGGGGATGGGAAGGGGTGACAGTTTGAGGAAAGGAGAGTGGGAGGAAGAGGGAATGAATGTCTCACACACACACACACACACACACACACACACACACACACACACACAAATCGTCCACATTAATACTTCGCCAATATGGTGGAGGATTATTTCTGGTTATCACTCTCCCTATGAGTAGAAGGCCCGGTGATGCAGTGATCGTCATATGGACCGATACAATATACCCAGCCCCTTAGGTGGCATAAAAAATCCTAAGCAGAATAAAAACGAGTGCAGACAGCAAGATTATACCATTACCCATTAAGACACAACATTAAGTCACTCCAAAATCACTTCCTCATTTCCAAATCCTCCAACAAATGTCACCACCAAACCTACATTAATCATATCCTTTATTACTACACCACTTAATGAGGCAGTCAGTAAATAATATGGCCTTAATATTGGTGATCAAGGGAGGCTGCCACTCGAACACAAACAGGATATTGATGAAGGACATGAGTTAAATTTAATGGTGAAGTGTGCAGTGACTAAGAGCTGTGAGTCGAGTGGGATGTTGATCTTCACTACGGTGATGTGTGTTACCAACAGACAATTTTTTACAGTTAACTGGAGGGGGTTTATATATATTGTACTCCACTACCACCCCCCCTCCCTCACTACTAGATGGGCCTCCAAACCTGAAGATAATTTTTTAATAGCAAATATAGATATGAAGAGACGAAGCTATGCCGCCCCCCCCCCTCTCTCTCATAGATCTGGCACGGGCTTAATATCAGCGTCATAAACTGCAGGAAGTGAGAGGAATTAATCCACTCTGCCGCTTCCAGCATTTGGCATTTATCGTGGCCATCCAAGGCCACCGAGAGAGAAGGCCTGATAGATGTTCTGCTACGTCAGCACTACGTCACGACCTTAGGTCCTTCCAAGTTCCAATGCCGTATTGGCAACTCGACCACGAGTCTAATTGGCAACTTGTCAGTGTGATTTATTGGAGCGTGACGGTAGCACACCACACCTGTGTATCTTTATTCATTAGAATTATTCATGGTTTCTTTGACTCCCAGGCTTGTTAACTGCTATCTGCAATAATGCCAAGCAAGTGTTGTGCCATTCTGCCAAGGAAACTATGAAAATGGCCCCTCGGTGTGTATTTTCTCGTTTCCTAAAGACAAGGAACTTATGGACGAGTGGACAAGGGCAATAAAACGGGATAATTTGTCACCTAATCAGTACAGCAGGGTAAGTAAATGTATTATTTTTATAGTCCCATGATTACATTCTAAGATTATTAACCTTTAGATAATATGTTGATTGCCAGATATTGACGAAAGGGTTAAAAACTTGGTGACCCGAAGTGAACATGCGGTGGGTAAGTGAGGTGACCTTGGTAGCCTTAATGGCGGAGGTCGCGGGGTCACAGCAGCCTATAGCGCATTTTAGACGACTCAAAGAAATTAGATAATATATGCACCGATATACAAGTAGTTGAGGAATGTTCCAGGTGTTCTTTGTTATAACATGGACATTGATACATATCACAATCGTATTATTATCAGTTTACTGCATTAGTAAACAAGGAACTAAAATAGCCTAATTTTCCATTTTCTTTACGCACTCTCCGTTTGGTACAAATCTTCATTTTTCAATTATTTATCTGAGTAATGTAGTATTTGTTATAGCATGCAGGATGCTGCCTCTGCTATTTGTAATACCAGCATAATGCATTATAACGAACGTTAGCCACAGTAATTATGTCAACTAAAAAAAAAAACGATAGTTCCCCCATTTTATTTTCCCATTTTCTCTAATGCGCGTTCTCCTAAAAACGATATATATATTTTTTTTTATTTGATGAACGTGTCAGATGTTTCTTGTTATAGCATACCTATAATAGTCGTATGACCAGACTGATGTAGTATTAAAGTTAGCAACAGAATTTTTTAGAACTATAAATTGTTCAATATTCCCTAATGTTGGGGATGTTATATAATTACACTCATTATTATTTTTTACTCAAACGTATACATGCATGAAAAGATAAATATATAAATTACAGCAGCCACCTTTGTACAGGTGTGTGAACTACACTTTCGGCCAGAGGAGATTGAGAGGGAAATATCATACTTTGATGAGAAAACAGGGAGGAGACTTAGAGCAAAATTAGGCAGGCCAAGACTTAGGAAGGGGGCAGTTCCTTCAAAGTTGCCTAACTGTCCCTCCTATCTTTCAACAACTACTTCCTTGAGAGAATCTCCAGATACAAGGAGATGCAGAAAGGAAGAAGGTGCAATTCAGACTGCAACTGCAGAAAATGTTGCAGATGATTCGCTGTATAAGCAACAAAAAAAGTTTGCAACGATGGATGAACTGCTAGCGAAGCTCGATTTTCTGGATACATTCTGGAGTGTAGTCAGTAATCGGGAATCAGTCTTGATATGCCATATTGCACGCATGCCTTATCATAAGATAACATTGTCTCTGGAAATTGATAAACGTTGTGCAGTGAGGGTATTTGTAGGTGAAATTGAGATGCAGAATTTAGGTGACTATCGTATTCCGTCACATATCAGTGACACTAATTCTCTCGAAGAGCTGTTGGCAAACCTAAAAAAATGTAACAGTGAGGAACCTGCTTCTAGTCCTGGAAGAATGATTTTTATATTGCAACTGGTCATTTCAATGTTATCACTTTTACGAGATGAGACATCTAAGCACATAAATACCGTGAAAGTAATATGTGAACAGCTACACCTAATGACATTAAAAAAACTGGAATATTCACCAGAGTTCATGGTATTTTCATCCTTACTATATAACTGCTCCCCACAAGGTTACAGATTGTTGAGGAACACTGGTTACTTACTCTTGCCAAGCTACACTACTGCTAGGAAACTCCCCCTATCACAACATTTGAGCCCGGCAGCTGAACAGCAGAATAGTAACTTTTTGGTGTATATTAAGAATAAATTTAAATTTCTGTCACAAAGTGACGTAACTGTAACACTAATGATTGATGAGATTCATATGAAGCAATATTTTGATTATAAAGGTGGCAATGTTGTTGGGTCAGCTTTCAACAGTACTGAGGCAGCTAGCAGTACATTTGTGTTTATGATAAGTAGCTTGTGCTCAAAATTTAAGGATGTTGTTCACATACTGCCTGCTAAAACTAGGCAAGCAGAAGACCTGTTCAATTTCATAAAGCGGATCATCATTGGCTTAGAGGAGATAGGCTTCAGAGTCATATGTGCAGTGACAGACTACAGCTCCATCAATAGGAAGGCCATGTCATATTTTCACTCGCCACCACGATGTTCCACTGTTTATCGCCATCCAGCACAGACTTCCAGGCCATTGTTTTTTATGTTTGATTCAGTACATATATTCAAATACATTAGAAATAATTGGATCAATCAGAAAAATCATGACAAGTACATGCAATTTCCACACTTTTCCATTGATGAGATATGTGATAGAGCAACCAGAATTTGTAAAGCTCCTTTTACTACTCTAAAACAACTTCACTCTCTAGAAGCAGATTCCCTCCTCAATCATGCCTATAAGCTTACGCTAAAGTCTTTATCACCCTCAAATCTCGAAAAACAAAATGTCAGCTTAGTGTTGCAGATTTTCAACGAATATCTTGTACAAGCATTAATGACTCTAGGGAAAACACATAATTTACCATGCTTTGAAGATGTTGCTAATTACATACAGATAATCTATACTTGGTGGACAGTAATGAACATAAAATCTCCATATAAAGGTTGTCGTCTTAAAAACAAATATGCTGCTCCAATGACAAGTGATGACAATGATGAAAGATATTTGTTCCTGCACAATTTCCTAATCTGGTTAAATCTTTGGGATGGCATGACAGAAGTGACTGGAAAACTGACGAATGAAACATTTACTGCTCTGAGACATACGACCACACCCATATTACAAATAACGATTATTGCATAGGTGAACTAAATATGAAATATATACTACCAGGAAAATTTCAAACTGATCATTTGGAGGCAAGATTTGGAAAATATCGGCAGCTTGCAGGAGGCAGTTATAACATATCCATTAGACAAGTGTTTGAGTGTGAAAAAAAACTGAGGATGATATCTGTACTGAAGTTACGTCTTTATAACCAAAGTGTTTACTTTAAAGTATTTGAAGAAGCAAACTGGGAGAAAATGGAAAATAATGATATGGTAAACATGCATAGGTTCGATGTTGATGTGACTCCAGAGGATATAAGAACATAAGAACATAAGAAGAGAGGATAACTGCAGTAGGCCGGTTGGCCCATGCTAAGCAGCTCCTAGAAGAGTAACTGAACTACCAGAATGAGATAAGGATAGCAAAGAAGAAGGCTCTCCCCCGCCCTCCAAACCCTCCAGCCGAAGCCGGCAGGAAAAAGTCAGAAAGAACACCACGCCGTATAGAAAAACTGGCGTGGACATTTTACAGGAAAGTGTGAAAGGAGAATACAGACTATCATAGTGTAACCTGAAAAGAAATTTTTTTTGAATCAGTATTGGTTATAAGATTTTCTTTAATCTATATCCACCCCTTATTTGTCATATGCTTATCTAGCCTATGCTTGAAACTCTCAATGGAAGAGGCAGCAACTACTTTACTAGGTAGCTTATTCCATTCGTCTACTACTCTATTACCAAACCAATTTCTACCTATTTCCTTACTGAAACGGAATTTTTCTAGTTTGAAACCATTATTTCTAGTTCTATCCTGTATGCTCACTTTAAGTACCTTGCTAATATCTCCCTTATTTATACCCTTCATCCACTTAAACACCTCAATTAAGTCTCCCCTTACTCTACGCCTCTCTAGCGAATGCAGACTTAGTCTTTTCAGTCTGTCTTCATATGACAGGTTCCGGACGTCATGTATCATTTTAGTCATTCTTCTCTGTACATTTTCTAACGAATTAATATCCATTCTATAGTAAGGACACCAGAATTGTACTGCGTAGTCTAAATGTGGCCTTACTAATGCTAGATAAAGTTTTAGTATTACTTTAGATGATCTATTGCTCACGCTTCTCGAAATAAATCCTAGGACCCTATTTGCTTTATTTCTCGCATTAATGCACTGTTGCCTTGGTTTAAGGTCGTTACTAATCATAACTCCTAGATCTCTCTCGCATTCCGATTTGCTAATTTCTTTGTTATGTAAGCTGTATTTAGTATCTCCAATGGTCTTGCCTACGTTAAGTACTTTACATTTTTCAACGTTAAATTCCATTTGCCAAGTTTTAGACCATTTGGACAATAGAAAACTCCATGGATCTCCTTCAAGTAATAACATACCTTGCAGGATTCTGTTGCTTTGCTGTGTACAAAAAAGTGAAATGTGAATTATATAAAGACTTACCACTGATGACGAAATGGAATGCCTACCAGACAACCATAATTTCATACAGGGCATAAGTAGAGGGGCTCTATTGTATCCAGATGATGCCGTTGTAAATATTATCATGTATAATTATATAATCATTAACAAACTTACACGACATCCAGAGTTCACAAAATCCGTAAATCAAAGAAATATAGGCACAGAGATAACACTTAATGTATTGATGGATGAAGATGCCTTCCTTCCTATGAACAACTGTAATGAAGGTCATAACATAGAAAAAATTCAAAGAATGCTACTGTGGGCTTCCACAAATGCGTTGCTAAATAATTTCTGTGCAAAATTAAATGATCTCATAAATCAAAATAAAAAGACAGGGAGAAAAAGGAAGCTACAGACACTGACGTAAGGTAAAGTTAGGTTAGGGTAGGTAACAAAAACCAGACATCCTGTAAATATTATCACAGGTGGCTCAATTACCATCATACTCCTGTTAACTTATAGTCAGAATTTCATCATTGCTCATAAACATTGATGTACTGCATTTTATCGCCTGGGGCAGCACTGTTGTGTGGTGATGGAAGAGAGTGTGAGTGTAATGTTTTAAGTGCAATATAATGAGAAAGTGGACGTCGGTGGAGTGATGCGGTTGATAGTAATGTGAATGGTAACATGTAATGGTTTTGTTTCTGTGAGAAGTGAAGTGGGCAGTTTAATAATACATGTAAACCAATTGTTGATGGTGATGATATGTGTAAATAAAGGACTCATTTAACTGCTGAATTATGATATTCCTACTTAAGCAAGAGATTTTATTTAATGATGTATGTCTAGTTTAAATTCATAGCCAAATGTCTACACAAGTTGTATGTGGCGAGCAAATACTTTTAGGAAGTACATAGACGATACAAGTAAAGGTTCAGCGGGCTAAGAGCGCGGTGTGGAGAGGAGAGTTGGACCAAGGCCTTCTAAAATTAGAAGGCCTCGTGGTGGGGGGGACGGTAAGCCGTGACGTACTTGTAGGTAGGTCCAGGTAGTGTTGGGTCAGCTATGGTCGGGAGAGGTCACGCTGTGTGTTCAATAACAATATGGACGGAAAAACATTGTATTATATATTGATATTTACATTATTTGTATGTTTTATTAAGGTAATAATGCCTTACATGTGTTGTGTTCCCAGATGTAAGGGAAATTATAAAAATGGACCCAAAGTAAGATAAAGAACTTGCCTCCACGTGGCTACGTGCCATTAAGCGCGACCAGTTCACTCCAAATCGGAACAGCAGGGTAAGTACAACATTATTTTCTGTTCATTATTATCAGAAAAGTGTAGAGAGTACAATGAGAAGCTTTAAGTCATCGTAATTGTACTGAATATAAGAAAAATGAGGCCTTAGCCATGCTAGGGTGTAGGACCAAAGCCATTACACAGACGTGGCTGGAGCTGGATAAGAGAGGAATATATAACCCTTCATTTTTCCTACATATCTCCACAGCTTTCCTCTATAAAGAAACTGAATCGAATTCAAACGAAATCTGCATTACCTTGTTCACCCCGTATATAAGAGGCCCAATATAATACCTCCAGTATACCATCAATATAACACCCCAATACACTGTAAGATTCTAAGTATAACACCCCAATATACTACCAATATTACAGCCCCAATATACCACCAATGTAACACCCCAATATAACACCCCAATGTAATACCAGCAATATAGCACCCCAATATACCACCAATATAACATCCCCAATATACCACCAATATAATATCGCAGTATACCACCAATATAACATCACAATATACCACCAGTATAACAGCCCCAATATACCACGAATATAACAGCCCCAATACGTACATGATATATATATATATATATATATATATAAATTAAGCCAGATTTCAGATGTCACTACACACGTTTCTTTTGTAGTAACTTCTTTTACCATTGTAAATTTTTCACGTGAATAAACTTATGAGTGCCAATAAGTCTATTAATATATAATATCATTTAAACACACACACACACACACACACACACACACACACACACACACACACGCACACAACAAAGAGACCGCTACCTGACCACGCGCCTTGCCCCTGACCTACGCGGCTGACGTCACAAGAGGATTGGAGAGGCCTTCTAATTTTAGAAGGCCTTGACCTCCCACGTCTCCCTTTGTCTCTCACACTTTTGTTTATATCGATTTAACCATCTACCTGTCTACTAGATTACTTGCCTTTCTGTCTACTACTTACCTACCTTCCTTCATGCATATACACAGTGATTCTTTACCTACCAGCCTACTTACCTACTGGCCAACCTAACTACCTACTTTTCACAGGCCCATCAACCAGCAGTATTTTCCCCTGCCTACCTTCTTACAAAATTCCCACGTAAAGACTCCCACCCTTCTTTCTTCCTCCTGCACTTTTCCTCTCCTCCTTTCCTTCCTGCCCTCCATCCCTCCTCTTGTACTTCGCCTCTCTCTCCACCAGTAGTCACTCCACGTAATGACAATCCATCTCATCTGCATATTTTTATTTTCTCACCCCTGTTTTTATTTTGCCATGTCAACTAATTTCCTCTATCTCTGTATCACCTGTCTTTGTCCCCCTCCTCTCCCCCTCTCCCTTCCCCTATACTCATCTCCCTCTCTCCACCTCTCTTCCCTCTTCCTTCTTCATCCTCTCTCAACTTTTCTAACTTCCCCACTCCCCTCTCTTCCCTATTCCTTCTCTCCCTCCTATCGCTCCCTCAGCTTCCTCCTCCCTTTCCCTTCTCGACTCCTTCCCCCACACCCCTTTCCCTTTTTTGCTCCCCCACAGCCTCCCCTCTCTCTTTCCTCTCTCATCCTCATCCTGCTTCTCCTTCCTTCCTCGTCATTCCCCCACCTTACATTCTTTTTAATCCCTCAGTCTTCCTCGTCTCCTTGCCCTATCCTCTCCCCTACCCTTACACCCCCTCGCATCACCATCACAACCTCCCACACCCATCTCCCCTCCCCACACTCCGTTCTCTCTCCCTCTCCCTATTATGTCCTCCACCCTCTCCCCCCAGCCCGAGCACTTAGGTTATTGAAATCTGGTCGGCATTTTTGTGTTGGTGGTGCCATACACTTCGAGAAGGATGCCACTCCCACGGTATGCAATCTGCTTACTTGATACACACTCACCATCAAGACGTATACCCCCTCCCCCCCTCTCTCTCTCTAAAATCCCCAAAATAACTCCTCTCTCAATCCCCTAATGACCAATCTCTCAATCTCCTTTCGGCCAAATTTCAACTCACCCGTCCAGATTTCAGCACTTCCTTTATCTCTCAGTCTCTTTCTCTCCTCCTCAGCCCCTCTTTCAACCTCCTTAATCTTGTAACCTCTTTTTCATTTTTTTTTAATAACTCTTCACTCCATCCCCTAATAACGCTTTCTAACCCCCATAACTACTCTCCCAGTCCCAGCCTTTTTCTCATTCGTTTTCTCTCTCAACACATTTTTCTCACCATTAACACACAAATCCCCTGCCCGTTGCTCCACCTACTTTTCCGCCAACAACCCCGCTCTCACAACCCTTCAACTCCCAGTAACCCCTCTCTCAACCCCTAACAACTCCTGTCTCAACCTCTTAACCTCTATCTCAGCCCCTTGATTTCTTTTCGCAAACTCCTTATCGCCAAATTCGCGGCCACCCGTCCAGAATTCAGGATGTCCTTTACCCGCACATTTCCTGGGCAGGGCGAGGGGCCTTTTTCCGTGTGGCTGTCTTGGCCTCTCTTGGCGGCTGCTGCTGCGTCCACAAAAACCCGGCCCCGTACCTGAATTAATTTATCTCACGTTCGGGGATCATTCTTTACCCTCCCGGTTCTTTTGTTGGCGAGCTGAGTAAATCTTTCTGTAGATAATAAGAATAATACGAAGCACATGCAAGAGTACTGGAGTAAGCTGAGGTGTTTACGTCAACTCCTTCTATAGCAGAATAAAACCGTCTGCAGGTAACCAGAATAATATACAGGTAAAATAAGAGACTACAGTAATGGGATAAACAGTGTTCGATCCTATAATATACAGGTAAAATAAGAGACTACAGTAATGCAATAAACAGTGTTCGATCCTGTCAGTACCAGCAGTCCTTCCTAAGCTGAATAAAACCGTTTGTAGTTAACATGTATAACCTCAAGAAGAAATCCATTCCCGTCCCCGAATTAATTTATCTCACGTTCAGGGGTCATTCTTTACTTTGTCGTTTTCCTGCCACGGCTGAGTAAAAATCGTCTGCAAATACCATGAATAACGTGTAAGATTCGTCCCTCACATCTGAATTAATTTATCTCACGTTCAGGGGTCATTCTTTACCTCGTTCCTTTACTGCCACGGCTGAGTAAAAATCGTCTGCAAATACCAAGAGTAACGTGTAAGATTCGTCCCTCACATCTGAATTAATCGCTTCAGCATGATGGTGTTGGCATGTTAGTGTTGGCTTGCTTCTTTTATTCTTTCTACCACCAGGCGATCTGATTCATCTCTCTTCTTGTTTGTACTGTATAATTTCACACTTTTTCGCCCTCCAACACTACTCCCCCTTCTCTCTCTCTCTCTCTCTCTCTCTCTCTCAATCTTCCTCAGCTTCCTATCCCTTTGTCTTCCTCTCCCCTTCCCCCACCCCCCTTCCCTGCTCTTCACCTGGTACAGTCATGGACAAAGAAACCTGGACACTCAGGGGCTGAGCTGATAGTTTCTTTTTCCTTTTCGATTTTTCCACTAAATCTTCGTCCATATGAACCGTACCCCCCCATCCCCTTCCTTCCCTCACCTCCTCTCCGTCCTAGCCATATGACCCGGGAAGGCTGGCCATTCCCAGGGGACACGTGGACACTTCTCACCTCTCTCTCTCTCTCTCTCTCTCTCTCTCTCTCAACCCTTGCTATATATATATATATATATATATATATATATATATATATATATATATATATATATATGTGTGTGTGTGTGTGTGTGTGTGTGTGTGTGTGTGTGTGTGCAATTATTATCATGACTTTCATGACTACTGGCATGATCTGAATCGGAAAGTTAAAGATGAGGAGAAATATAGTGGAGTCTGGCGAAAATGGTGGCATCTCTCTCTCTCTCTCTCTCTCAAACTAAACACTTGCTTCCATCCTTTCTTCTCCCCCTCCTTCCTCCCCCATTTACCATCTCTCTGTCTCTGTCTGTCTTATATATATATATATATATATATATATATATATATATATATATATATATATATATATATATAGATAGATAGATAGATAGATATATGTGTGTGTGTGCGCAATTATTATCATAACAAATAGCATGCTCTGAACTGGAAAGTAATGATGAGGAGAATTGGCGAAAATGGTGGCAGAATGGAGTAGGCAAGTATGATGGTGGACGTTAATTGGCCCGCAGGGAAATAATGACAGTTCCATATGCTGACGTCTCGAGAGGATTTCCTGCAGTTGTTTCCTCTAAATATGTTCCAGTGTTTTAATTTGTAATGCTTATATCACAGTAAAGGCATACTTTGCACTGACATTATTATTCACTGCTACAGATTATTGAGAGAGAGAGAGAGAGAGAGAGAGAGAGAGAGAGGGGGACAAGTGGTCACTCCTCACATCTCTCTCTCTCTCTCTCTCTCTCTCTCTCTCTCGTATGCAGATCCAAAATCAGGAGGAGTCGCCTCTCATGGGCCAACCTGCCTACTGCAGTTGTTTTCTTTAAATATATTCCTAAGTTTTATTTTATAATACTTATATCACAATAATAAAGGCATACTTTGCACTGACATTACTATTCACTCCTACAGAATCTTGAAAAAGAAAGAAAGAGAGAGAGAGAGAGAGAGAGAGAGAGAGAGAGAGCAGCTGAAGATGAGCTTCTCATATGTGTGTGTGTGTGTGTGTGTGTGTGTGTGTGTGTGTGTGTGTGTGTGTGTGTATGTGTGTGTTAGCAGAGTAGCCGTAGGGAAGAGGGAGGGATGGGTTGTGATCGGAAAAATGTAGGGAGTTGCTTGTGTCAAGGATGCACACACACACACACACACACACACACACACACACACACACACACACACACACACACACACACACACACACACACACACACACACACACACACACACACGGTTCAAGGTAGGCGGATTAGCGAACTGGCGTGTATGGGGGCAGGGAAGGGGGGATGGGGAGGGCAGCCTGGCAGGTGCTAATGAAGAGAGGGTAAAAGGGATGGGGGGTGGGGGGGATGGGGGAAAGGAGTCGTGAACGAAGAGTGACGGACAAGCCGGGGGAAAAGAGAAAATATGACATTTGCCTCGCCTCACCTGTCCAGGTTTCTCTGTCCATGACTGTACGAGGATTTATGGTGTGCGCCTTAGCGTGCGTCCTGAGGTTGACGTATGCGTCTCCCTGCCCGCCTCACACCACCACACTACACTTTACACCACACCACGCGTCTCCCTGCCCGCCTCACACCACCACACTACACTTTACACCACACCAGTTGCCTGATATTCTACCTCAGACCCTCACATGGCCGCGTCTCCTCTAGCATTACATTCTAGCTACGTGTAATGTCAGACGATTATATGGAGATGATAGTGAGTCATAGGAGCCTCAAGTGGATGTATGCGTCTCCCTGTCCGCCTCACAACACCACACTACACTTCCCTACACTTTACACAATACCGGTTACCTGATATCATCCCTGTCTTTACCCTTAACCAACACAACACCCTGTTCACTTCAGCTAGGCGTAAAGTTGCCGTCTCTCCATCTCAAGCAGTGCCTCATTCATTTCCACCCTTTAGGCATCCTCCTCTTCGTCTTTCTCCTACGCTTCTCATTTACGCTCAGGTGATCTACGTATCATGAGTACTTTTATACCTTTCCTCCTCGTACGTACTTATTCCACCCTTCTCTGCTCTTACTTACTTATTTTCCCCCGCTCCTCCTCCTCCCACTCATACCTTTCCACTCTTCAGTATTTCCTCCCACCTCCTCTTCCTGAACCTCTTTTGGATTTTCTCCCCCTCCCATCATCATCATAATTATCATCATTATCATCATCATCATCATTTCCTTTCATCATTAGCTAACTAATTCCCTCCTCTTCCTCCTTCTTCATCCCCTCTTCCTCCTTCTCCTTCTTCTTCTACTTCTCTTCCTCCTCCTCCTCCTCCTCTACAGTGTCATACGCCAGGTACCCTTCTACGCCTCCCACCTACGCACGAATACCTTCTCATTCTCTTGTACTCTTACGCCTTTATGAATTCTCTGGGCGTTTTAATGAGCTATCCTTATCTCATTCTAGTAGTTCAGTTACTCTTCTAGGAGCTGCCTAGCATGGGCCAACCGGCCTACTGCAGTTATCCTCTCTTCTTATGTTCTTATGATAAGAGAGAGAGGAGAGAGAGAGAGAGAGAGATGGGGGGGACAGTTCACCCTTATCCTCTTCCATTATCAATATTCTGGATCTCATCTGAAGAAGAGATCAAAGCCTATCTTCCCTATCAAGACAAGTTAAGTGGAAGAGAGAGAGAGAGAGAGAGAGAATGAAATCAGGACGAAAGTGAAAGATACAGGGAAGGGAAGGGACACTGCAGACAAGGGAATGAGGAAGATGAGGAGGAAGGAGGGAAGAAAGAATTTAGATGGATTCACAAGATTACAAGGAATTACTGATGAGAGAGAGAGAGAGAGAGAGAGAGAGAGATTTTAAATCTACGGTAATCGTCACTAATTCACTGCTTTATATATACATACAACATAATTGCACTAAATTGGGTAAATAAAGGCGTGACATGATACAGTAAGGGCAGAATTAGTACGTATTAGTGCATATTTAAATACTGATTGATATTAGCAGAGTTAATCTGTTTATCTATAGCCAGACGCCATAATTCCGTAAAGGGTAGCCGTTTGTCTCTGAGTTAGTGGTTTTACGAGGAGGAACACTAATCCTACGCCAACCCACCTGTTAACACATAGGGAACACGTAAAGGCTGGTTATATGGTTACCACCCAGCGCTGTAAATGGTTTCCTGGCTTACAGGAAACCATTAGGCTGACGCTCAATGTAAAGTCGCCTAAAATGGAATGAGTACCGGTAATGAAAAGTGAGAGGAAAGATCAAGTGAGCGAATGACGGTCGCCACCACCTACCACCAAACCTAATCCAACCTATGACAGCAATCTCTCAATTTTAAAAGCAAGTGTTGGGGACGCAAGATATGGCCAGCTACTGGTAGACGTCAGTGGAATAATTATTCATTCTAAATCCTCTGCGTTCATTGTCTTTATAAAAATGCCCAGTAGCTATGGCACGGTACTCCAGGAAAAATAACAAATAACCTGTGAAAGACTCATTTCGATGGAAAATATGAAAAGGCCGCGCGTGTTTGGTAATAAATTAATGAAAAACCACAGCAATACCAACCCTGATTCCACTATGGCTTAAGTTTAATGTGTACTAAAAAAAAAAAAAAAAAAAACCAGCAGTACCAACCTTGATTCCACTGTGGCATGTTAATGTGTACTGCCGAGAGTCCCAGCCACAAGAATGTGTAGCAGTTCAGTCATGGATGGCAGATAACTTGGTGGAGAGGTGGACACGGCCAGAGTTAAGTCACTAGCAGCTGCAGTCCTTTACTCAAATGTTATGATGAGGCATTTAAAGGAGAAGGTTGACGAATGAGAACGTAAACAAACTTCTAAATCAGTGTTTATACACTTATTTCCTTATCAGTCTTTGTTCGGGTACTCTAGATACTAATGTTTCGTTATAGCGTACACTTTTAATGGTGAAAATAGCTTATTCCTAGAGGTTTTTGTGGTAATTTTCAGACGGCACATAAACACATTCTTCCCGACGAACAACTCTGTGATTTATGGACAGTGTTCGGATGGCCTCCTTGTGTTGATGTTTATATATATTTTTTCCATTAGATCAAGTGAATTTTCACACATTACACCACATTTCTGTTTCAAGATATTTTTAAAAGTGTTGTGATAAATAACGACATCAGATATTCCCTCCCAGTGAACCAGATTATCAAAGCTTGTATTATGGTGAAAAGGAATCGACCTCTGCCGAAAGAATTTCTTAACCATATTTTTTAGCAGAAAATGAATACTAATCATTGTTATCCCTCTGGACCCTTGATCAACATGTATTAATATTTTTACTGCTGAACTTATATGGTGGAATATAATCTGGTAGAATTTAAGGAATTTAGTATGTGTTAAGAAATGAGATGATGTAAACATAACAACGTGGGGCATTTCCGGTGTTTCACCCCAGCTGACTTCACGGGATTTTATTCAGTAAGAGTGAGTGTTAGAACCCTTAGAATGTTACTGGGAGAGACCCTGACATGTACTGAAGGAAGAGTGAAAGAATAAAGGGGAAAATGAATGAAGGGGAGAATGTATTGACAAAGTGAATGGAAAAATAAAAGGACAGACTGTAGGGAAGAATGAAAAAATGAAAATGAAGGGAAGGATGAAAGAACGTCAAAGTGAAGGGAAGAATGGAAGAAGGACAAAATGCAGGGAAGAATAAAAGAACGACAAAGTGTAGGGAAGAATGAAAGGTTAAATAAAGTAGTACAGATAATGAATACACCCAACCCATTCACTACAATGCCGTGTTGTTTGGGTGTATTCTCGCTGCCTTCACACGATGATATTCAGTACATGAGAGGCCTTTGGTAGTGAAGGGGTTAATGAAGGCTGTATCAAACCCAGCCAGACAGAAGAGAGTCATGGAAGATAAATAAAATCGTCCGTAGGCAACAAGAATGAAGGAGAAAATAGTGATGAAGTAGCTGGAAACAATGCATAAAGGGTGGAAGGATGAGGGAAAAGGAAATACTGAAGATGTACATTAAAGCAGTAGTATTCTGTGTGTGTGTGTGTGTGTGTGTGTGTGTGTGTGTGTGTGTGTGTGTGTGTGATCCCCCAAATATCACAAGTTTTTCAAGGGCATGGTTGTTGGTGTAATGCGACCTGTGTAAAATGTGCAATTACATGTGCAGCTCTGACACCTAATAATGTTAATTGTGTTGGCAATGGACAGGGTTGGGAAAAGTGCATCTCAGACATTATATACCTGATTCACCAAGTTATGTGTGTTGTGAAAAGCTGACTGATTAAATACTGAAGGATATATGCAACTTTTATGCCGAGAATAGTATATAAATTGTATGTGTGTGTGTGTGTGTGTGTGAGAGAGAGAGAGAGAGAGAACATAAGAACATAAGAACATAAGAAGAGAGGATAACTGCAGTAGGCCGGTTGGCCCATGCTAGGCAGCTCCTAGAAGAGTAACTGAACTACTAGAATGAGATAAGGATAGCAAAGAAGAAGGCTCTCCCCCGCCCTCCAAACCCTCCAGCTGAAGCCGGCAGGAAAAAGTCAGAAAGAACACCACGCCGTATAGAAAAACTGGCGAGGACATTTTACAGGAAAGTGTGAAAGGAGAATAGAGACTATCATAGTGTAACCTGAAAGGAAAATTTATTTTTGAATTAGTATTGGTTATAATATTTTCTTTATTCTATATCCACCCCTTATTTGTCATATGCTTATCTAGCCTATGCTTGAAACTCTCAAAGGAAGAGGCAGCAACTACTTTACTAGGTAGCTTATTCCATTCGTCTACTACTCTATTACCGAACCAATTTCTACCGATTTCCTTTCTGAAACGGAATTTTTCTAGTTTGAAACCATTATTTCTAGTTCTATCCTGTATGCTCACTTTAAGTACCTTGCTAATATCTCCCTTATTTATACCATTCATCCACTTAAAAACCTCAATTAAGTCTCCCCTTACTCTACGCCTCTCTAGCGAATGCAGACTTAGTATTTTCAGTCTGTCTTCATATGACAGGTTCCGGACGTCATGTATCATTTTAGTCATTCTTCTCTGTACATTTTCTAACGAATTAATATCCATTCTATAGTAAGGACACCAAAATTGTACTGCGTAGTCTAAATGTGGCCTTACTAATGCTAGATAAAGTTTCAGTATTACTTTAGATGATCTATTGCTCACGCTTCTCGAAATAAATCCTAGGACCCTATTTGCTTTATTTCTCGCATTAATGCACTGTTGCCTAGGTTTAAGGTCGTTACTAATCATAACTCCTAGATCTCTCGCATTCAGATTTGCTAATTTCTTTGTTATCTAAGCTGTATTTAGTATCTCCAATGGTCTTGCCTACGTTAAGTACTTTACATTTTTCAACGTTAAATTCCATTTGCCAAGTTTTAGACCATTTGGACAATGTATCGAGGTCTTTTTGTAAGTTATGGCAATCGTCAGTCGAGTTAATGATACGCCCTATTTTTGTATCGTCGGCAAATTTGCTGATTCTGCTATTGACTCCTAAGTCTAGATCATTTATATATATGATAAATAATAAGGGACCGAGTACTGAACCCTGTGGTATACCGCTAGTTACTAATCCCCAGTCCGACTTAGTTCCATTTATTAATACTCTCTGCTTTCGTCCTTTCAGCCAGGATTCTATCCATTTTAAGATATCGCCGTCTATACCGTGTGCTCGAACCTTTCTAACTAACCTTTCGTGTGGGACTCTATCAAAAGCTTTACTAAAGTCCAGATAAATAACATCGTACGCTTTATCGCTATCTACTGCCTCATAGACCTCCGAGTAGAATGACAACAAATTTGTGAGGCAGGATCGTCCTTGCCTGAATCCGTGCTGACTTTCGTTTATAAGATTAAATCTTTCTAGGTGTTCTCTAATCCTATTTGCCAAAATTGACTCTAACATTTTTCCTACTATTGACGTTAGACTTATCGGACGATAATTCGACGCAGCTGATTTATCACCCTTTTTAAAGATGGGCACTACGTTTGCGGTTTTCCACGCCTCTGGAACTTCTCCTGAACTTAAAGAGTCATTAAATAACGTTAAAAGTGGCTGACATAATTCTTCTTTGGTTTCCTTTATAATTTTTGCATATATATCATCCGGACCTGGCGATTTTTGAGGTTTTAACTTGTTAATTTCTTTCAATACGTCCTCCTTACTAATGGTTATTTTACTAAGAATATTTTCCGTATTCTCATCGTAAATATTTGCTGCTTGAGGGACCAGGCTTAGATTTTCCTTGGTGAATACTGATATGAAATAATTATTTAGGATGGAGCACATTTCTTTATCTTCACTGGTAATGTCACCTGATTCTGTTCTGAGTGGTCCTATCCTATCTTTATTTTTCGTTCGGTACATTTGATAAAAACCCTTGGGGTTTACTTTTGATTCACTTGCAACCTTAATTTCATAACTTCTCTTTGCTTTTCTTATCTCCCTCTTTACTTCTCTATTTAAAATTGTGTACCGGTTACGTAAGTGTTCCTCTCCACGTTTTATTTTTCTATATATTCCTTTCCTTTGGCCTATGAGAGATTTTAATCTGTTGTTTAACCATCTTGGTTCTGAATTGTTAGTTCTAAACGGTTTTGAAGGAATATATCTATCTTGGCCTCCGTATATTATATTTATTAACTCGTTATGCAAGCCAGTGTATCGCCCATTATCCTCCCCTCTTCTCCTTTATCCTCATATCTTCCTTCATCGTCCGTCCTCTTACTCTCCTTTATCATCAACCCTTCCCTCACCTTTCATCCTCTTCATTTCACTCCCTGTGTCTCTTTTCCTTCACTTTCCCTCCTCTTCTTCTGTCTTATCCTCATCCCTTCCTTCATCTTTCATCTTCTTCTCTCTCTCTGTCTCTCTTATTTCGTCTTTCATAATTCTTGTCCTTCTTTCTTTCTCTCTTCCTTCACCTTTTATCCACTTCTTCGCCACTTCCTTCCTCTCTCCTCTGCGCCATAAACTACTTGAACTGGCCATATCCTCTCTCACCTCTGCTTGCTCCTTGTCCCCTCTTCTTCTTCCTCTTTCTTTCTCTTTCTACTGCCTCCTCCTTCTTCCTTTGTCCTATCTCCTTGCTATTTCTCTGTTTCTCTTCTGTCTCCCTTCTTTTCTTTTCCTCTTTGTCATTCCATCTTCCTTTCTTCTGTTGTCCTCTCTTCTTCCTGTCTCTCTTCTTGTCCTCTGTCTCCCTCTTCCTCTTCTTTTCCTTCATGTCTTTCCCTCTTCTTTTCATGTTTTGTCCTGTCTTCTTCCCTTCTCTCTTCTCGTCTCCTTGCTCCATTTTCCTCCTTTCATCTGCTTTTCTCTCCCATTCTTAAGCTTAAATTGAAAAGTAAGTTGTTCATTTAAGGCCAAGTTATGTGGAAAAAAAAAAGGGTAGTAAAGTCTGTGTGTTCGGTGTATCCGTGTAACTACGTACGATAACTTGTGTGTACCTCTCTCTCTCTCTCTCTCTCTCTCTCTCTCGCCATAAAACTCCCGACTCACTCACGACCACCCCGACCCCCTAGGTCAAGAGAATTAATAATTCTCTTGACCTAGCCGACCCCAGCCAGAGACAATCGAGCGTATATGTAGATGAACCTGGCGGGGCGGGGGGAGAGGGGGAGAGGGGAAGGTTTGGGGTTGGGGAGACGGTTTGTGGAGTGGGGTTGGGGAAGGAAGGTGGGGTGAAAGGTAGGAAGAAGAGAACAGGAGAAGGAAGGAAAGGAGAAGGGTAGACTGGAAAGTGGGGGCAAAAAGAGAGGAAACATAGAGGGGGCGAAGGGGTTGGGGGGGAGAGTTTGTAGAACATGGAGGAATAAAAGTGGGGAAGGGAAGGAGGGGGAAGGGGAGGAAAGGAGGAGGAGGGTCAGTATGTTCAGTACATTACCGGAGCACACGCTTGAGGGGGAGGGGGACTGGTAGGAGTGGGGGAGGGGATGGGGCCTGGGGCTGTCACCGGCATCTCTCCCTCTCTCCGTCATCCCTCCTTCCTTCATATTCCCTCCATCACACACACACACACACACACACACACACACACATTAATCGATGTATCACTTGAACACATTAATGTCTTGTTAAATTGGTGTAAACCATAACCGCATTATTTTCAAACCTAGTTCCACCGAGTGCGAACCGTAATGGAAAATAACACACGGGATAGAAATTAGACGTTCTTTATCCTAAACAGTGTTCGGATGTGCACACTGATCGTTCATCTCTGCAGCTCGCCTTCCTCTTTGTCCTTCATTTCCATCATATTGTCCTGAGGCTGTTTCTATCATTCACATCCCCGATAACTAAGGGTGTATCTTTTGTACTATGAATAGTGAAACAAGACGAAGACATCCCCAACCTCTCTCCCCTGCCACAGCCCCCCCACCTTCCCCCCAGCCCCTTCCCCTCCTCCAGTCTATTCTTTCAAAGGCGGAATGAACAAGTGCGGTTGCTTAGTGTGATTAAATATTGTATTCCAGTAATTCTTATCATCTTTTCTTAACAGACTCATCGTGTTATAATTAAATATAGCTAAAAACTATACATAACTGAGCCGTAAAAAGTGGCTTATTGACTGTTATTAGTCTTGCTGTAAATCTGATCGGTAGCAACTTCAGTTGAGCTTGTGCATCGCGCATGTCTGTAGCATCAAGTGTACCAATGCTTCCGATGCACTCAGTGATTGAGAGGTGATATTTAATTTTATTTTCTAATATTAGTTGTCTAGGCTTGTGAAAGTCTCAGAACCACTTTGTATTAATCCCGAAATGCAGATAGATTAGTCAGTAGCCTGTGTGGTTGTGTTTGATGCTTGTGGATCACGTAGCACGTTGGATTGTTGCAGGTGAGGTAACTGACTTGTGACACGAGACGGTTGGCACACCTGCGTTGCCCACCACGTGCCAGCTGCCCTGCTCCAAAACACTAGTTCCCGTCTCTTCCCGCAGGTGGCGTCGCAGAAGAAAGTATTCTTTAATTTGTGTGTGATATGCGTCTTGTCGTGAACTTCGAGAACAAGAGTGACTGTGGACCTGATGGCCTCGCTCTGGTGTGAAGAGACGGGGCCTGACTGAGGTCCTGAAGACTCTAAGGTGAACTGCCCGGCCGCCACCCCGACACCACCGGCAAGGTCAGCCATTTTGATCGTCCTACATTTTGTAAGCGCAGGCTTCTTGATAATTACCTCTTACTGTAACTTCCTTACCGGTTTAAACTGATTGCATTAATGATGTCGTTATTATCTGGATGTTCTATGGAATAGGGGAGGTGTTATTATTATTATTGCTGTACAGTTAAATCATCAATTACGATAGTTAACGCTTACCTACCTGCCGGCTTGTGTCGTGCATGTTATTTTCTAAATGTGATAATGACAATTTAGAAATGATTAGCTGGATTTTATATATTTTCTTCCCCCTCCCTTATATTCACTTTCTTCCTCTTCTTGGTCTTCTTCCTCTTCCTCATCTTCCTCTTCCATCTCTTCCTGTTTCTTCCTCTTCTCTTTCTCTTCCCCCTCTTCCTCTTCTTCTTCCTCTTCCTCTTCTCCCTCTTCCTCTTCTTCCTATTCTTCCTCTTCATCCTTTTCCTCTTCCTCTTCTTCCTCTACCTGTTCTTCCTCTTCTTCATCTTTCCTCTTCCCTCTTCCCCTTCTCCCTCTGTCTCATCCTCTTCTGCTTCCATTTTTTCCTCGGTCTTTCTGTTCCTCTTCTTCCTCTTCCCTTTCCTCTTCCTCTTTCATTTCCTCTACCCCATGTTTCTCTTCCCTTTCCATTTGTTCGTCTTCCTGTTCCTCTTCCTCTTGTTCTTCCTCTTCCTTTTCCTCTCCCTTTTCTCTTCCTTCATTTCGTCCTTCCTCCTCCTCTTTCTCTTCCTCTTCTTCCATTTTTTTTCTCCTCTTCTCGTTTCTCGTCATCCTCTTCCTCCTCTTCCTTTCCTTCCTCCTCTGCTTTTACCTCTTCCTCTTCCTCTCCTTCATCCTGTTCCTTTTCCTCCTCTTCCTCCACGTCTTCCTGCTATTCTTCCTCATCTTACACCTCTTCCTTCTTTTCTTCCTCCTTCTGCCTCTCCTTCCTCCTCTTCCTTCTTTTCTTCCTCCTTCTGCCTCTCCTTCCTCCTCTTCTTCCTCATCCTCTTCCTAATCTTCCTCCTCTTCCTGACCTTCCTTCTCTTCCTCTCCTTCCGTCTTTTATTTCTCTTTTTTTTTCCTTTCTTTTTCATTCATCTCATTTCCTTTTATTTTCTCCTACTTTCTTCTCTTCTTTCCTCTTTCTCTTTGGCTCCCTTTTTCTTCTCCATTCTTTCTCCTTTCGTCTCTCTCCTCCATTTTTTTCTTCTCTTCTTCCTTCCGTTGTCTCCTTCCTTCTCATTTATTTCTTCTCTCCTTTCTTCTCTCTCATGTTCTTTCCTTTTTCTTCCTGCTTCATCATTCTTCCTTACCTCCCCTTTCTTCACTCCTTTCTTTTCCTTCTTTCCATTCTTTTTCCCTCCAGTCTTCCTTCTCTCTTCTTTCTTCCCTCCTTTCTTCTTTTTTCTCTCCTTTCGTCGTCCTTTCTTCCATTTCCTTCATTCATCTTCCTTACCTTCTCTTTTCTCTCCATTCTTCATTCTTTTCTCCTTTCTTCTCTCATTTCTTCGTTCATCTTTCTCCTATATTCTTCATTCTTTCTTTTTTCTTTCGTCTTTCTTCCTTTTCCTTTGTTTTCCTTATTTCTCATTTCCTCTTTTTCTTCGCCTTTGCCCTTTCTTCGTTCTAATTTCTTCTCCTTCTTTGTCCTTTTTTGTTTCCTTTCATCTTTATTTTCGTTTCTGTTCTCCTCCTCCTCCCTCTCCTCCTCCTCCTCCCCCTCCTCCTCCTCCCCCTCCTCCCCCTCCTCCTCCTCCCCCTCCTCCTCCTCCCCCTCCTCCTCATCCTCATCCTCATCCTCATCCTCTTCCATTTCACTCCCCATCGAAAGAAAAATACCAAACGAAATGTTTCCTGAAAATAGGCAGATTTTGAAGGGACTCTGTTGATAGATTTCCTAACTTTTACTATCCTGTTCCTGTCTCTGGATCCCTCCCGTCCCATGTATTTGGGCAAGAGAGTTAGCCTAATATGATGGTAATTCTGTCAGTTAACACTCACTCCCCTTTATTAACTTACTTGGGCCCTTTTGGTTGGCTTCACAGTCGTCTTTGGTGATGGTAGGAGGAGGAAGGGAAATGGTTTGAGTGGAAGGAGGAAAGAAGAGCTAGTGGAGAGAGGAAAGGGGGGTTAGGAGGAATGGGAGGTGAACTGAGGGAAGGGAAGAAGTGATGCCAAGGAGTTTGCTGAGGAGGGGAAGGAGCACTTGAGGAGCAGGGAGTGCGGTTAAGTTCTTGGAATCAACTAGTTCTTAGCAAACCGAATAAAGTCGACAGGAGAGAGCCAGACCGAATTTAACACCTTTTCTACGTGAGAGCTGCCCAAACCTAAAGTATAATGTGTGAATAACAAGTAAAATATGAAGGACGTCATCATTGGGAAGAGGTTATGGAAATTGCCTCCCCTAAGCCGAAGAATATCAGTCAGTAGCGTAGGTAAGATAAACACGAGACGTCACCTCCATTAGAGGCTGATGTATATATTGCCATCGTAGGTAATGGGGTAATTGAGGTAGAATACAACACCCTGAATATGAGAACTCTTCTGAATAAAATTATCCGGAGTTAGCCAGCATAAAATGAATAGAGATCATCGTAGTGACGGGATTAAGGCCTTTCACGGTACTGTGTGTTAGTATTCCATGTGTAATCCACTTGATTGAGGATATATTGTGACGCGTAGTCCTAATATTCTAAGTGCATTATTACATTTCCCTGACATTAAATCCTTTCGGTACGATGACGTTCAGCTTAATTTGTTTGTGTTGTTGCCGCCACTGTTTCAGGTGAACCCCTTCAATATGGTTTGTTACGTGTGGCCGATACACAATGCTTATATTCATATGTAATATTCAGAATCTTTAATATTCATTTATTAGTACCATGCGTAGCATTCTGTGAACGAGTTTATAAATATGAGACTGCAGGAAACAGCCTGGCCCAGCTGTGTGTGGATGTTTTTAAGAGCTGTTTCGAACCACCTTCCTGTATCTGCTCACTGAAACTGAAACTGAAAATGTTTTATTTAGCGAAAAACATGTATACATTAAGAACAATAAAAAACGTGAATATTTCATTGGCTGAGCCTTTTGAGAGAAAAACTGTCGTAAAAGGCACCTGATTTGTAACACTCTTGGGTTGCTGCTCTCTGTTTTGGCTATTTCAAAAGTATTTAATAAATAAAAAAGACAAGCAAACCTAACACAAATAAGTATATAGGCAAGAACACTCACCAAAACAAACATTCACAACTACAGTAAGCAACAATAATCGTGTCGTGAAATTTGGTGAAAACATAAGCGAACGGGCTAAGCGTCTGATACATTCGGCCGTCTGTCATACAGACGGTTCATAATGTTTCACGAGTTACATTTAATCTTCGGACAAAACCGCAACACTACTACTGTTGCTCACTGTACATTCACAATATATGCACACTCGTACACTTGCATGCACGCATGCCTGTATTCACAATACATGCATGCACACACACATGCACACACACACAAATGCATACTTGCATTGATGATACACATACCTTAATACAAATGATCATATTCTCATTCATTGTACAGTCATAAGCAGATTAATTTTCTCTCAATTTTTTTTATATGTAGCATAATATTAGAGGGATTGAATTATTTGTTTATATTGTTGTATGGAAGAATACCTTAGGGTAGCTGAAGAGCGATTTATTGAATAACTATATACGAATACATATTGAATACTAAGTTAATTACTTTATTGTCCTGGCTCTAATAAACCATAATTAATTGAGACCATACACCTTGGGGGAAGCAGCCTAGGTATATAGATGGATAGATAGTGTATCAGTGCCTGTGTGTATCAGTGCTTGTGTGATTCAGTGCCTATTAGTGCCTGCGTGTATCAGTGTGCGTGCATGCGCTGATCAGTGCTTGTATCAGTGTTTGCGTGAATGAATATGTGCGCACTCTTTCAGCCTCTTCCATTTTGGACTGAAAGAATCGTTCCATTTCGTCCACTTCCAAACCCCGCATCCTCTCACGTTTACCTCATTCAGTTGCATGCACTCACCTCTGCATCATGTTCTCTGTCTCTGCCTCCTGCTCTCTGTCTCAGTCTCTCTCTCTGTCCTTCTGTGGTAGGTCTCCATATTATAATTGCAAATCATACTAGATAGATAGATAAATAGATAGATAGAGAGACAGATAGAAGCAGGAAGTCAAATGATGAGAAGGTGTTGTGTTTGCGAGAAGTGAGCAGCGCTAAACGCTTACACGGAGGAAAGCTGACGACAGCGGCCAGTAAGGAGATGATTCAGTTAGCCGCTAACTGAATCATCTCCTTACTGGCCGCTGTCGTCAGCTTTCCTCCGTGTAAGCGTTTAGCGCTGCTCACTTCTCGCAAACACAACACCTTCTCATCATTTGACTTCCTGCTTCTATCTGTCTCTCTATCTATCTATTTATCTATCTATCTAGTATGATTTGCAATTATAATATGGAGACCTACCACACTTCTACCCTTCTCCTTACCTGATTTCCTCTCCTCAGTTTTCCCTGTCCTTGCAACTGATCCAATCTCTCTCTCTCTCTAAATCTCTCTGCCTGTGCCTCTGTCTCTCTGTTAGTCTCTGCTTCCGTCTGTCTCTTTCTTTGTCTGTCTCGGCAGTTCCACTTAAGGTGAAGAGTTTTGAGATGTCATAAGTTGAATAAAATCTCCTGGTAGTTGCAATAATTAAATCTAGTAGACATCGTATTGAAGGGGTTCATTATAGTGTGGATACCGACAAGCAATTTTATTCATTTAGGAAACAGACTTTCCTAATTGAAAGGGTGAGCTTTAGTCTTCACTTCCCCCTCATTACTGTTAGGTCATCGGATTGAAGGTTAGATGTCATAAGCTTTTGGGCCATAATATATGTGACTTGAGATTTCCTAACACCTTTTCCATAACGAATTATTTTGTACATTACACCTTGGTGTCATTCTGAAGGTTACTGATGGAAATTATGTCTATATCAGGAAACCATTTACTATGCTGGGTTGTAACCATATAACCAGATTTTGGCGCCTGGTGACTTAGTGGGTAATTGTGATGTTCCAATTGGATTGTGCCGGTGAAGGTTTATATCTAAGGGGTGGTTGGGGTTGATTGCTTATGTAATGCCACTCAGGAATGAGTGAGGCTGGTCACTCTCATCTTAAATGTCGGGACCAATTACCTAGCCCCGGGCTCCTATGCTCCACATGGGGCAATCCAGGATTGGATGATGAATAGATGGATGAATTATTATTAAAAACATCTTGCATTTGGTATTGCCAAGTTATTTAACTCATGTTGTCTCCAGATGATAATGTTCTTGCTGCCAACAAGCTACTTTTGTTAATCAAGGTTTGAAAGGAAAGAACTAATGTATAGTATATTTTCAGGTGTGTGAGTTGACTGAGCCATGGAAACCGCCTACAGAGAGGGAGCAGGGGGGGGAGAAGAAAGCCAAATTAATACCAACCAGCTGCCACGTTAATACCAGCCAGCTGCCTGGACAGGAAACCAGAAGTTCCCTTTCTCCTGTGGTCCACCATCCTCCTCATTTGGCATAGGGAGTTGAGGGAGAAGGAAGGGGAGACTGAGGATAAGGTAGGAATGGAGAAGTATATGAGAGGGGGGGATCAGTGAAATGGCAGGAGACAGGGCGACTTGGAGGCAATTTGTTTGTGGCCCCCCCCTACAGGATTAAGGGGTCCGGCCATATGTAGACTGATAGTGTAGATTTATTCAAACCAGAGACCAGTATCTCATTTTGGTGTGTGTGAGATTCTTTGCTGAGCAGATACATGATGATTGGATGACATTTGTATGGGGGAGTACATGATGAGGGTTGACAGCGCTTACTTAACTTGAAAAGTTGGATGGATTATTGGATGGGTTTTATGAAATGCATGTGTTTCGTTTTCGTTTTCGTTTTTAAAGGCTCCAACATGCTTAGATGTGTCGGGCTTGGTCACCTAATGGCGGCTCTCCATGCTGCACGATCCATTGCAGCCTCCCTGTTCAGTCCCTTAACCCTAAGGTCACACTTCATGACCTCGTCCCATGTCTTTCTCGGTCTACCCCTCATAACCCCACCCCCAATATTAACACTTCTCACCTTCCTCACCCAGTTATCATCCCCCATCCTCTCCACATGTCCAAACCACCTCAAACTACCTCTCCTCATCACAACACCAATACACTCCAGTCCCATCCTACCTCTCAACTCTTCCATTGTAAACCCAGCCCCTCCAGGCCTTGGACGCAGGGACGCACTACACATCCACCTAATCATTGTCATTTCTGTATGTCTGAGCCGGCGAATGTCTTCCTCCTTCACTGCCCAGGTCTCACTGCCATACAGCATTACACTCCTAACACATGCTGCATACAAAGACCCCTTAGCATGTAGGGAGAGCCCTCTCAATGTCAGGAGAGGCAAGAGCTCCCTGAACTTCTTCCAACCACTTCTCACCCTAGCCACAGAGCTAGCTCCAGCCCCACCTCCAGCACACAACATGTCTCCTAAATAACAAAACTCTTCCACACACTCAAGAGATTCACCAGCAAGTTCAATCATTTCACATCTGACAATCTCCACCTGCTCACCCCGGCACGCTGTTCACATAAAATCAGCATTATCTCGCAGTCTACCTCTGATACCACTACATCTCTTATGCACCCATTTATCACACACACCGCACAAGATGGAATTACTTCCCACGCCCTTATGGCAAACTGCACATGGCCACTCTCTCTCGTCTTTGACAGTACCGCCACCAACCCTAGATATCATCACTTTTGTTTTATCTGCATTTACCCTTAAACCCTTTTGCCCCATACCATCTCTCCACTTCCTAAACCTTTCCTCCGCCTCCCTTTCATTCTCTGCAATCAACACCAAATCATCAGCATACAACAACTCCCATGGGAGTCCGTTTCTAAAGTCACGTGAAAGGGCTTCAAGTACCATGATAAACAACATGGGACTCAAGACTGACCCCTGATGCACACCAACATTCACGGAAAACTCATCACTCAAATCTCCATTCACTCTTACCTGGGTGTGAGGACCCACATACATGGCCATAACCACCCTAACCAGCCACTCCTCCAAGCCAAGCTTTCTCGTTGCCCACTTCACCACCTCTCTAGGGACTCTGTCAAAGGCCTTTTCCAAATCAACAAAAACAAAATAAAGATCCCTTCTCCTACCAATATATATTTTTCCTGAAGCTGTCGAACAACGAATATGGCATCAGTGGTCGCCCTACCTGGCATAAACCCAAACTGCATCTCATCAATATTCACTCTTTCTCTAATCATACCTTCTAAAACTGTCTCCATTACCTTCATTATCTGATCTAAAAGCTTTATACCTCTGTAATTTCCTCTTTCCAGGGCAT